>NC_053024.1:598714909-598852959 GCF_003073215.2 Triticum urartu | reverse complement strand
AAGATTCAAATATTGTTCATAGATAGACTTGATCATAAACCCACAATTCATCGATCTCAACAAACACACCGCAAAGAGAAGATTACATCGAATAGATCTCCACAAGAGAGGGGGAGAACATTGTATTGAGATCCAAAAAGAGAGAAGAAGCCATCTAGCTAATAACTATGGACCCGTAGGTCTGAGGTGAACAACTCACACTTCATCGGAGGGGCTATGGTGTTGATGTAGAAGCCCTCCGTGATGGATACCCCCTCCGGCGGAGCTCCGGAACAGGCCCCAAGATGGGATCTCATGGATACAGAAAGTTGCAGTGGTGGAATTAGGGTTTTGGCTCCGTCTCTGATCGTTCGGGGGTACATAGGTATATATAGGAGGAAGGAGTATGTCGGTGGAGCAACAGGGGGCCCATGAGGGTGGAGGGCGGTCCTGGGGGGGCAGGCGCGCCCCCCTACCTCGTGGCATCCTCCTTTGTTTCTTGACGTAGGGTCCAAGTCTCCTGGATCATGTTCGGTGAGAAAATCACGTTCCCGAAGGTTTCATTCCGTTTGGACACTGATTGATATTCCTTTTCTTCGAAACCCTAAAATAGGCAAAAAAACAACAATTCTGGGCTGGGCCTCCGGTTAATAGGTTAGTCCCAAAAATAATATAAAATTGGATAATAAAGCCAAATAATGTCCAAAACAGTAGATAATATAGCATGGAACAATCAAAAATTATAGATACGTTGGAGACGTATCAAGCATCCCCAAGCTTAATTCCTGCTCGTCCTCAAGTAGGTAAATGATAAAAACAGAATTTTTGATGCGGAGTGCTACTTGGCATAATTTTAGTGTAAGTCTTCTTAATTGTGGTATGAATATTCAGATCCGAAAGATTCAAGATAAAAGTTCATATTGACATAAAAATAATACTTCAAGCATACTAACTAAGCAATTATGTCTTCTCAAAATAACATGGCCAAAGAAAGTCCATCCCTACAAAATCATATAGTTTAGTCATGCTCCATTTTCATCACACAAGAATGTTCTCATCGTGCACAACCCCGATGACAAGCCAAGCAATTGTTTCATACTTTAGTAATCTCAAACCTATAAACTTTCACGCAATATATGAGCGCGAGCCATGGATATAGCACTATGGGTGGAATAGAATATAATGAGGGGGTTACGTGGAGAAGACAAAAAAGGAGAAAGTCTCACATCAACGAGGCTAATCAATGGGCTATGGAGATGCCCATCGATTGATGTTAATGCAAGGAGTAGGGATTGCCATGCAACGGATGCACTAGAGCTATAACTGTATGAAAGCTCAACAAAAAAACTAAGTGGGTGTGCATCCAACTTGCTTGCTCACGAAGACCTAGGGCACTTGAGGAGGCCCATTGTTGGAATATACAAGCCAAGTTCTATAATGAAAATTTCCCACTAGTATATGAAAGTGACAAAACAAAAGACTCTCTATCATGAAGATTATGGTGCTACTTTGAAGCACAAGTGTGGCAAAGGATAGTAACATTGTGCCTTCTCTCTTTTTCTCTCATTTTTTCATTTGGGCCTTTCTCTTTTTTATGGCATTTCTCCCTTTTTTTCCTCACTTGGGACAATGCTCTAGAAAATGATGATCATCACACTTCTGTTTATTTACAACTCAATGATTACAAGTCGATGCTAGAACAAAAGATGACTATATGAATGCCTCCGGCGTTGTACCGGGATATGCAATGAACCAAGAGTGACATGTATGAAAGAATTATGAACGGTGGCTTTGCCACAAATACTATGTCAACTACATGATCATGCTAAGCAATATGGCAATGATGAATGTGTCATGATAAACGAAATGGTGGAAAGTTGCATGGCAATATATCTCGGAATGGCTATGGAAATGCCATAATAGGTAGGTATGGTAGCTGTTTTGAGGAAGATATAAGGAGGTTTATGTGTGAAAGAGTGTATCATATCACGGGGTTTGGATGCACCGGCGAAGTTTGCACCAACTCTCAATGTGAGAAAGGGCAATGCACGGTACCGAAGAGGCTAGCAATGATGGAAGGGTGAGGGTGTGTATAATCCATGGACTCAACATTAGTCATAAAGAACTCACATACTTATTGCAAAAATCTACAAGTCATCAAAAACCAAGACTACGCGCATGCTCCTAGGGGGATAGATTGGTAGGAAAAGACCATCGCTCGTCCCCGACCGCCACTCATAAGGAGGACAATCAAATAACACCTCATGTTTCAAATTTGCTACATAATGTTTACCATACGTGCATGCTACGGGACTTGCAAACTTCAACACAAGCATTTCTCAAATACACAACTACTCAACTAGCACGACTTTGATATTATTACCTCCATATCTCAAAACAATCATCAAGCACCAAACTTCTCTTAGTATTCAAAACACTCATAAGAAAAAATTTACTAATCTTGAACACCTAGCATATTAGGATTATTTAAGCAAATTACCATGCTATTTAAGACTCTCAAAATAATCTAAGTGAAGCAGGATAGATCAATAGTTTCTATAAAACAAATCCACCACCGTGCTCTAAAAGATATAAGTGAAGTACTACAGCAAAATTATATTACTCAAAAAGATATAAGTGAAGCACATAGAGTATTCTAACAAATTCCAAATCATGTATGGCTCTCTAAAAAGTTTTGTAAAGCAAGGATGATTGTGGTAAACTAAAAAGCAAAGACTCAAATCATACAAGACGCACCAAGCAAAACACATATCATGTGGTCATGTGGTGAATAAAAATATAGCTCCAAGTAAAGTTACCGACAGAAGTAGACGAAAAGAGTTAGGTGTCCTTAGATTATCTTGGGGGTGCCATGGGCATCCCCAATCTTAGGCTCTTGCCACTCCTTGTTCCATAATCCATCAAATCTTTACCCAAAACTTGAAAACTTCACAACACAAAACTTAAAGTAGAAAATCTCGTAAGCTTCGTTAGCGAAAGAAAACAAAAGACTACTTCAAGGTATTGTAATGAAATCATTCTTTATTTATATTGGTGTTAAACCTACTGTATTCCAACTTCTCTATGGTTTATAAACTATTTTACTATCCATAGATTCATCAAAATAAGCAAACAACACACGGAAAACAGAATCTGTCAAAAACAGAACAGTCTGTAGTAATCTGTAGCTAGCGCAAGATATGGAACCCCAAAAATTCTAAAATAAAATTCTGGACGTGAGGAATTTATCTATTAATCATCTTCAAAAATAATTAACTAAATATCACTTTCCAAATAAAAATGGCAGCAGTTCTCGTGAGCGCTAAAGTTTCAGTTTTTTACAGCAAGATATTAAGACTTTCCCCAAGTCTTCCCAACAGTTCTACTTGGCACAAACACTAATTAAACACAAAAAACACAACCTAAACAGAGTCTAGATAAATTATTTATTACTAAACAGGAGCAAAAGGCAAGGAATAAAAAAAATTGGGTTGCCTCCCAACAAGCGCTATCGTTTAACGCCCCTAGCTAGGAATAAAAAGCAAGGATATATCTAGGTATTGCCATCTTTGGTTGGCAATTCTTCAGTGAGGCATCTACCATTTTTAGGAATTTCTTTCTTTTTATTTAGTATCAAACTTTTAGGCAAAAGATCGAAAAATTAATTTGTAACAAATGGTTCCTTAATGATAGCAAAAAGATTGCGATGAATACTTATAGATTTGAGATCCGCAGTTTCCTTACTAGAGGATTCACCCTTATTTTTAGGAACATACATAAGTTTGGCAATTTTAGTGGGAGGACTTGGAGTATTATTTACGGAAGAAAAAGAGGTTCCCAAGTTGGTAATAATATCCTCAAGTTTATCGATTCTAGTGGAATCGTGATTTATTTTCTCATTAACTATGGGTTCCTTCTCTCTAATATTTTTCAAAGTGACTCCTACTTTAGATCCATATTGAGAGATTCGGTTGTGGATCTTTTTATCCAAATTTTCAATTAACTCTACGGTGACAACCTTATTTTCAATGATTTCGAGCCTTTGCATTACATGCTCCAAAGTTAATACAGTCCCATTAACCAAAAGAGGGGGTGAGCCAAACAAATCTACCATAGCATTATAAGAATCAAAAGTATGGCTACCCAAGAAGTTCCCTCCGGTAATAGTATCAAGGACATATCTGTGCCAAGGAGTAGCGCCTACATAAAAATTGCGAAGAAGAACGGAAGTAGATTGCTTCCTGGTAGATCTATTTTGAGCATTGCAAATTCTATACCAAGCGTCTTTTAGAGTTTCTCCCTCCCTTTGCTTAAAATTTAGAATTTCATTCTCGGGAGACAACGGAGAAGATAAGGGACTAGCCATAACGACAAGCAAACGGAAAAGAGGCGAATAGAGTAAGAGAGGGAGGATAGAGAGAGAGAGAGCAAGGGCGAATAAAACGGCAAGGGTGAAGTGGGGGAGAGGAAAACGAGAGGCAAATGGAAAATAATGTAATGCGGGAGATAAGGATTGTGATGGGTACTTGGTATATTGACTTTTGCGTAGACTCCCCGGCAACGGCGCCAGAAATCCTTCTTGCTACCTCTTGAGCACTACGTTGGATTTCCCCAAAGAGGAAAGGATGATGCAGCAACGTAACGTAAGTATTTCCCTCAGTTTTTGAGAACCAAGGTATCAATCCAGTAGGAGGCTACGCGCGAGTCCCTCGTACCTGCACAAAGCAAATAACTCCTCGCAACCAACGCGATAAGGGGTTGTCAATCCCTTCACGGTCACTTACGACAGTGAGATCTGATAGATATGATAAGATAATATTTTTGGTATTTTTATGATAAAGATGCAAAGTAAAATAAAAGCAAAGTAAAATCAAAGGAAATAACTAAGTATTGGAAGATTAATATGATGAAGATAGACCCGAGGGCCATAGGTTTCACTAGTGGCTTCTCTCAAGAGCATAATTATTTTACGGTGGGTGAACGAATTACTTTTGAGCAATTGACATAATTGAGCATAGTTATGAGAATATCTAGGTATGATCATGTATATAGGCATCACGTCCAAGACAAGTAGACCGACTCCTGCCTGCATCTACTACTATTACTCCACTCATCGACCGCTATCCAGCATGCATCTAGAGTATTGATTTCATGAAAACAGAGTAACGCCTTAAGCAAGATGACCTGATGTAGAGGGATAAACTCATGCAATATGATGATAACCCCATCTTGTTATCCTCGATGGCAACAATACAATACGTGCCTTGTTGCCCCTACTGTCACTGGGAAAGGACACCGCAAGGTTGAACCCAAAGCTAAGCACTTCTCCCATTACAAGAAAGATCAATCTAGTAGGCCAAACCAAACTGATAATTCGAAGAGACTTGCAAAGATAACCAATCATACATAAAAGAATTCATAGAAGATTCAAATATTGTTCATAGATAGACTTGATCATAAACCCACAATTCATCGGTCTCAACAAACACACCCCAAAAAGAAGATTACATCGAATAGATCTCCACAAGAGAGGGGCAGAACATTGTATTGAGATCCAAAAAGAGAGAAGAAGCCATCTAGCTAATAACTATGGACCCGTAGATCTGAGGTGAACTACTCACACTTCATCGGAGGGGCTATGGTGTTGATGTAGAAGCCCTCCGTGATGGATACCCCCTCCGGCGGAGCTCTGGAAAAGGCCCCAAGATGGGATCTCATGGATACAGAAAGTTGCAGCGGTGAAATTAGGGTTTTGGCTCCGTCTCTGATCGTTTGGGGGTACATAGGTATATATAGGAGGAAGGAGTACGTCGGTGGAGCAACAGGGGGCCCATGAGGGTGGAGGGCGGTCCTGGGGGGGTAGGCGTGCCCCCCTACCTCGTGGCCTCCTCCTTTGTTTCTTAACGTAGGGTCCAAGTCTCCCGGATCATGTTCAGTGAGAAAAAAATCGCGTTCCCGAAGGTTTCATTCCGTTTGATATTCCTTTTCTTCGAAATCCTAAAATAGGCAAAAAAACAGCAATTCTGGGCTGGGCCTCCGGTTAATAGGTTAGTCTCAAAAATAATATAAAGGTGGATAATGAAGCCCAATAATGTCCAAAACAGTAGATAATATAGCATGGATCAATCAAAAATAATAGATACGTTAGAGACGTATCATGTTGTCAGCACTAGCATTGCCGCCCATCCCACCATCATCCTTGTCGTCTTCCCTCTTCTTCCCTCCCACACCACCTTCTTCCTCCTCATCCTTCTCTTCTTCATCTTCACATTCGTCCTTCTGAGCTCATCCTTCTCTTCCTTCTCGTCCTCCTTCTTTTCATCCTCCTATTTCTCCTCTTTTTGAACCTCTTCCTTCTCTTGTTCCTCATTTCCCTTATTGTGTTCCTCATTTTTGTCCTTGTCTTCATTATTTGCCTCTTCCTCCTCCTCCTCCTCCTCATCCTCCGCGTCATCCTCCTCTTCCTCCTCCTTGTCATCCTCCTCTTCCTCCTCCTCATCATCATCTTCTTCCTCCTCATCATCACCCCCCTCTTCCCCCTCCTCCTCAACCCCCTCTCCCTCCTTTTCATTCTCGTCGACATCCATGCGCTCATTGTCACCAGGTTCTGTTGTTGTTGGTGGGCTGCTCTACAAACTGTCATCATCATCATCTTCTTCAACGACGTTGTCATCATCACCTTCCCCATCAGATGCGTCCTCATCTCCAGATTTTTCGTCGTAATCTCCTTCCTCCTCTTCCTCTTCATCTGAAAGTCCTAGTTCCTCTTCCTCCATTTCCTCATCATCATCATCAGACAACAAAAGCCTCTCCTCATCACGAGTTCTGTTGCCCTTTCCTTTCTTCTTCCTTGCAACATCTTTCACTTTAGGAGTTGCCACTGCTCTTCTATGCCTTTCCTTCATAATTGGTTGACGTGCATCTGGAACCCTGGAAGCACTCATGGCTGCACATCATCCCCCTCATCCAGCTTGCCAACACCTAGCACAAACTTCCCCACTTGGGAAGATATTTCATAGCACGTGTTGTGTACCAACACCGACCACTTCTTCTGTTTCTGCAAAACAACAAAACAAGAGCAGTAGAAATGATGAGTACATAGAAAAACATACATTTCATTATCAACTTCGCATAAAAAAGTGTCGGATACTAGAAAGCAAAAGAAAAGAACATATATTGATCTCGTAATTCTAGGGCAACTTGGCAGCAACAAACTTCTGGATATGATCCATGCTCCCAAACAGGCTATCTTGAGCACACCTTGAGAACTCAGTTTTCAACTATTTGTGTTCATGGGCAGGTGTGAGAAATCAACAGCCAGGAAAAAAGTGGGAACATTTAAAATTAACAAATAAACAAAAATGATCTTTATTGTGAGGTTTAGCAATTGCCTGACTAAATTAGGGCAATAGCATGCATATTGTTGGGCAACTCCAAGGAAACTTGGTACATGGACAAGGACACTAACAACTGGAAAACCCCATAAGTAACTCTTTGGACCGAACAACATATAACTCCAAATGTATCCTGCTGATGAGCAACTACAAAAAATAGGGCAACTACAACTATGCAGATGGGCAACTCCCAACCGTAATTAGAGCAAGTCCACCTCTGATTATGGGCAACTACAAAACCTACTAGTGAGCAAGTCCACCTCCAAAACTACATGCCTACTTGATAAACATGAGGCTCTACATGCTAAACAACCATGAAAAAATGTGCATGGGAAAAAAACAGGAAAAAACTTACTCGCAGCTTTCCATATACACCCTTTATGATCATGTCCTTCTTCATGACTGCCCTGATGAGACCCTCATTCCATGCTTTAACCCATGGATGAATATTCGGTGTGCTCTCATCCACAAAGTCCTTGGAAATGGACCTGTAGTCCACATCTAGCGAGTCGAGGTAAATGAGTTGTCTCACAGACCAAAACACAAACAAAAGAAAAGAAGGACACATGTTAGTTTCTTGAAACTATTGAAGAATAAAAACAATGAAAAGAAAGGCAATTAACCAGAAAAAAAACGGGGGATCCAGATCATTTTACCACTAGGTGGAATAGGCAACAACATATAGTATCCTTCTTGTCTAGAAAACCCATGAAAGTAATTCTAAGCTGGTCAACAACGAACTGGCAAACATCTGAATTCACAATGTCACGTGGGTTCAACGCAGCTGAATAGGCAGGCGGTGACACCTTCAAGCTGGTTGTCGGTGCAAGAAAACAACTGAAAACAATGACAAGCCAGGCGCTTAAGAACGTGTCATCATGAGAAACTCCCATCTCCTTTATCATCTCCACCCACTTGGTCACTGTTGGCGCAGGCCCTGAAGGAATGTTGAACATCCCATTGAAAAACTTTACTATCTGGATCGATTTCATATCCAACCTTGTTCCGCCCCCTTGGCAGACCCCATATCCTTTCAACACTGTCTATGTCGACCGGGATCTTACCCCTCTCAGGTATAACAAGCTGGGACAACTCCAGGTCATAAGAATCCATGACAAACTTCACGATATCTCCTTTCATTGTTATCGTGCCGATATCAAGTACGCCACCAAAACTTATATCACATATGGCTCCCCTTTGAAGGTCTTCGAGGGAAGCCTTTAGAGTGAATAGTCTTGAAAAGGTGATGCCATGTTCCTTGGTGGCGGCGCACTAGTACCAATCTGTGGAGAAAAACAGAAGAATTCAAAACTAAAAATAAGGCAAGGTTGTTGTGCCTGGTAAACTGAGCAACTACATCTACATTAAAAAGCAACTGGTACTACTATACTAGGCAACTGGTACTACTATCTAGGCATCTGGTGGTGAAAAAATACATGAAAAATGAT
This sequence comes from Triticum urartu, assembly GCF_003073215.2. Lineage (NCBI taxonomy): Eukaryota > Viridiplantae > Streptophyta > Magnoliopsida > Poales > Poaceae > Triticum > Triticum urartu. The sequence continues at coordinate 598,844,138 of NC_053024.1, read as the reverse complement.
TGTTTTTTTATATAAAGCGGAAATAATGACAAAAGAACAAAAATAGCAAACCCAGTATTCAAAAAACCTAGCAAGCGTTGAGCAATACATATTCAAGGAAAAGACATACCTAATGTCCCTGCCTTGAGATAAACTACAACAAAAACATCCCCCCTAGCCCCCCTACCGAATTCAAGTTTTTTTAATAAAATACCTCGTCTCTGCTTTTCTTCACATGTTTCGTCTGCCTCCCTTCTTCATCACGAGGAACGGGATCAGTGGCCCGTTTCCCAGCCCGTCCACCCCGGACAGGATTCTCATTTGTTCGCTCGCGCTTGCGTCGAACATTGCTTGTTGTTTGGACCAGCTCCTCGTTTCCCTCATTTCCAGCTTCGCCATCAGTCCTCCCCGCAATCCTCTTGCTTTTTCGGGCCATTCTGTAAAACAAAATGTGCAACACCCAAAAAATAAAAAAATTGTCATTTGGGTGGAAAAAATACAAGACCTAGAAGAACAATTATACTTGCACATAAAAAAATGAGTGAATTCAACAATATCATTGGTGAGTACAGAAAAATGTGCCTCTGTTTAACATCACCTAACTTCATTCACCATGACTACTGCAAAACAAATGCCTATTATTCCTAATGACATCTCGTCTGCTATTCGGGCCAACTAGGTGGTGAATCTAGGCAACTGCAGGATGTTGGGTAGGCAACTTATAGCAACAAGACAATAAAAATAACTAATTACCCAAAAAAGCAACTAATGTTATATTTCCTTGCAAAATGAGTAGTAAAATTGAGCAACTACTGTCATATACATATACAACTACCCCTACAGATCCAAGCAACCCCAAAAAGCAGCCAAAAACTGATAAGCAACTTTAAAAATATATTGTAACCAACTATTTTAACAAAAAGATTGAGCAACTACTGTCTCATGGCTACACAAAGCCGCCATCAGATCCAGGCGACTCAAAACAGCGCCCGATGGGGTGAGAAAAAACAGCAACAGTTGTGCAAAAAATTCATGGCAACTTGTGAGAAAAAGAATGAGCAACTACTTCGCCTAGCTACACAATGCCCCCATTAGGTTCAATCCAGGCACTCAAAACAGCACCCGATAGGTGTGAGAAAAATACAGCAACTGTTGCACAAATTCATGGCGACTATGTGAGAAAAATTGACCAACTACTGTCGCCTGGCTACACAATGCCCCCATTAGATCCAGGCAACTCAACGTCGCCGATGGCTGAGACAAAAATCAGCAACTGCTTCGCAAAATCATGGCAACTATGTGACAATAATTGAGCAACTATTGTCGCCTGACTATACAAATCCCCTCGTAGATCCACGCGCTCAAACAGCACCGAAAACACCCTAAATCTCGACGGGATCTCAACCCCCAACCTCCCTCACCATATCGCCAACCTCAACATTCAGATCTCGACCCCCCTACAGAAACACGACCGTTGTAGATGCAATGCACAGGCCCCGCAGATGCCATGGACAACCCGTGCCCGCCCTCCTCGCCCTCTGTGCTCACCCCGACACCTCACCCAAACCCTAGCCCTCGCCCTCACCAAGCCAAACCAGGAAAAAAGCAAGGACGAGATGCGGGACTACCTCCGCCTGTAGCCGCCGCCGCCCCGTGCCGACGAACGGCCTCCCACGCCGGCGAATCCACGACCGCAGTCCCCTGCAGGTCGTCGTCGGGAGAGGAAGAGGCAGGGGCAGAGGCCGTTTCGAAAATGGAGGGGCAGAGGATTTCAAATGGAAAGGGAAGGGGAGAGCGTGCGAGCAGCGGTTTTGCCTGAATTAATGAGGCGGGGCCCACCACTATGCCCTGGTTGGAACCGTTACAAACAGGCGGTCGCGATCTCGCGCATTGTAGATCGAGCGGCGTGCGCTCGTGCGCGCCGAATCGTGCGACTGCACGATTAAGCGATTTAGGAAATAAGAAATAGAAGGAAAGAAACGTACGTACGTGAGGCAACTAATTGTGCCAAGGTTCTTGGCTACACCCAACAGCAGGCCTAGCACTCATTCTTTAACCCTTGCCTAATAAAAACACGCAGCCGAACGTGGCCATAAAATGCTGGAGCATGCTGGTAAATTTACGCTTATACGCGTGACAGCTCACAGGCAGAGAATACCGAATAATACCTCCTTGCCAATCATGAGTTGTCAACGTTAGGGCAAGCGATTCCTCGATCCTCATCCAGTCATCCTCCTCTCACCACTGCTATATATATAAGCACATACGACCCCGAGGCCAAGACGTAGCCAGAACCAGACACACATCTACCTCCTCTCCCCTTCCTTTCTCCGAGCCACCGAGCGAGCGACGAGGGAACAATGGTCGGGCGAGCGGCGGCGCCAAAGCGGAGGGCCGGCAATGGGCGGACGAAGATCGCCATCCGGCGGATCGAGAAGAAGGGCGCCCGACAGGTATGCTTCGCCAAGCGCCGGCAGGGCCTGTTTAACAAGGCCAACGAGCTGGCGGTGATGTGCGGCGCCCAGGTGGCCGCCGTCACCTTCTCGGACGGCGGAAAGGCCTTCTCCTTTGGGCACCCCTCCGCCGAGGCCGTCGTCGACCGCTTCCTGGCGGGGGGAGGCGCGTTGGTCCAGGGCGCCGCCGCCGACGACGACGAGCTGAAGAAGCTGCACCAGCTGCACGGCGAGCTGCGCACGCGGTTGAAGGAGGTGAAGGCGCGGAAAGGGCGCGTGGTGGAGGCCATGGCAAAGGAGCGCGCCGCGGGGGATCAATTTGCGGTGTGGCTCGACCCCGAGTTGGGCGACATTGGGGAGGAGGAGCTGATGGCCTTCGCCGCCGAGCTGATGGTGGCGCGGGCCGCCGTCTCGGACCGCGCATACCAGGTGCTCTTGGAGGCGCAGAACGTCAGCCGCATGCTGCAGGCGCCCCCGCCGCCACAGCAGCAGCTCTTCGGTTGTAGCACCTTTGAGTTTGGTGGCAGCAGCAGTGGCAACGCCGGGATGGGGATGCAACAGATGCAGATGGTGATGCCTTCGACGCAGGGGTTCGCCGTCGGGATGCATATGCACCAGATGTCAATGGCAATGCCTCCGCCGCCGGGCTTGGCCTACGGGGTGGATTTGCAGCAGATGCATATGTCGGTTCCTCCATCGCCCGTTTTTGGCGCCGGGACGGAGATGCAGCAGATGATTATGGCGATGCAGCCGCAACCAGTGTTCGCCGCCGACACGGAGATGCAGCAGGCGGCTATGGCGATGCCGCCGCCGCCGGAGTTTCCTGTTGGGATGGCGATGCCTCCGCCGCCGGGGGTCGCCGCCGGGATGAAGATGGTGCAGCAGGGGCCCGGGATGAACATGGGCTTCCCCTACTGAGGAGAAGAAGACAAGATCCATACCAAGTCTGAGTCTGTGAGAGTCAGACTCTATGACACCGATCTCTTAGTTCGTTATCAATCTATTTATATTATACACCGATCTCTTAGCTCGTTATCAATCTATTTATATGATCCTGAGTGCAAGATTCATTATCCTAGTAGTATCAATTAAATTAACGGCTTTGCTAGAACTCATCTAGTTGAGTTTTAGTTATGTCTCATTCACTTTTATAGCCATTGGATTGATACTATAAGATGCGTGTGTGCTGATGTGGTTTGTAGTATTATTTTTATCTGTTTTTGTTTTCATGTGAATGAGACCAAATTATATCTCATCTAGTTGAGTCCTAGGCACTCCCTTAAATTAATGGCTTGTAATCTATATGTATCAGTGGCACCGAGACAGAAAATTAAAGAATGAAATACTGTTAGTAGGCATTTCCTTTGGTTCTCTCTGGTGGCAACAGAACAAAAGATTTATGCGTCTTAATTGTTCAAAAATCCTATGGAAATTTGTGGGCTGGACCATGCCTTTAACGCGAGAGCGCCATCCAACAGCTAGCCTATGGATCGGCGCCTATCTAATGAGCCATCAGCATCTAACATTTTTTAGGAAAATACATATGGCTAAATGTTGATCTCCAATGTTACTTCATAGTAGCCTTTGTTCTAAGCAAAATATGCTTATTAGTATTATGTTATTTTGCAGGCTTTTTCTCAACTTTGTTCTCGGGGCCTTGCTCATGGTTTTGTTTAAATAAGGTATTTCATCAGAAATCATATGGCATGCATGGATTAAATCTTGAATTTTGCTAGTACTAAATATTGGTACTAAACATGGTGTACGTAGCTTGTCAGTTTTACCTCATAATCCTTTTTTTAGATAAAAGGCCTTGGCCCGGCTTTATAAATAAAGCCACACGGCAGCGTCACAGACCCGAACACCCAAACAGATAACAAGAACCGCGAATGCATCGACCAAGGCCTAGAGCAGGCGAAAGAAGATCCAGAGCGATACATGGCACCCTGCCATACACGGTGAAAGAAATATGCCCTAGAGGCAATAATAAAGTTATTATTTATTTCTTTATATCATGATAAATGTTTATTATTCATGCTAGAATTGTATTAACCGGAAACATAATACATGTGTGAATACATAGACAAACAGAGTGTCACTAGTATGCCTCTACTTGACTAGCTCGTTAATCAAAGATGGTTATATTTCCTAACCATAAACAAAGAGTTGTTATTTGATTAACGGGATCACATCATTAGGTAAATGATCTGATTGACATGACCCATTCCATTAGCTTAGCACCCGATCGTTTAGTATGTTGCTATTGCTTTCTTCATGACTTATACATGTTCCTATGACTATGAGATTATGCAACTCCCGTTTCGGTGATCCACGTGATCATATTCTTAGCCGTGTGCGGTGCCCCCTTCCGCCATAGTCCTCGATAATATTGTAGCGGTGCTTAGGCGAAGCCCTGCGACGGTAGTGCATCAAGATCGTCACCACGTCGTCGTGCTGACAGAACTCTTCCCCGACACTTTGCTGGATCGGAGTCCAGGGATCGTCATCGAGCTGAACGTGTGCTAGAACTCGGAGGTGCCGTAGTTTCGGTGTTTGATCGGTCGGGCCGTGAAGACGTACGACTACATCAACCAAGTTAACGCTTCCGTTGTCGATCTACAAGGGTACGTAGATCACACTCTCCCCCTCTCGTTGCTATGCATCACCATGATCTTGCGTGTGCGTAGGAATTTTTTTGAAATTACTACGTTCCCCAACAGTGGCATCCGAGCCTAGGTTTTATATGTTGATGTTATATGCACGAGTAGAACACAAGTGAGTTGTGGGCGATATAAGTCATACTGCTTACCAGCATGTCATACTTTGGTTCGGCGGTATTGTCGGACGAAGCGGCCCGGACCGACATTACGCGTACGCTTACGCGAGACCGGTTCTCCCGACGTGCTTTGCACATAGGTGGCTTGCGGGTGACAGTTTCTCCAACTTTAGTTGAACCGAGTGTGGCTACGCCCAGTCCTTGCGAAGGTTAAAACAGCACCAACTTGACAAACTATCATTGTGGTTTTGATGCGTAGGTAAGATTGGTTCTTGCTTAAGCCCGTAGCATCCACGTAAAACTTGCAACAACAAAGTAGAGGACGTCTAACTTGTTTTTGCAGGGCATGTTGTGATGTGATATGGTCAAGACATGATGCTAAATTTTATTGTATGAGATGATCATGTTTTGTAACCGAGTTATCGGCAACTGGCAGGAGCCATATGGTTGTCGCTTTATTGTATGCAATGCAATCGCGCTATAATGCTTTACTTTCTCACTAAGCGGTAGCGATAGTCATGGAAGCATAAGATTGGCGAGACGACAACGATGCTACGATGGAGATCAAGGTGTCGCGCCGGTGATGATGGTGATCACGATGGTGCTTCGAAGATGGAGATCACAAGCACAAGATGATGATGGCCATATCATATCACTTATATTGATTGCATGTGATGTTTATCTTTTATGCATCTTATCTTGCTTTGATTGACGGTAGCATTATAAGATGATCTCTCACTAATTATCAAGAAGTGTTCTCCCTGAGTATGCACCGTTGCGAAAGTTCTTCGTGCTGAGACACCACGTGATGATCGGGTGTGATAGGCTCTACGTTCAAATACAACGGGTGCAAAACAGTTGCACACGCGGAATACTTAGGTTATACTTGACGAGCCAAGCATATACAGATATGGCCTCAGAACACGGAGACCGAAAGGTCGAGCGTGAATCATATAGTAGATATGATCAACATAGTGATGTTCACCAATGAAACTACTCCATCTCACGTGATGATCGGACATGGTTTAGTTGATTTGGATCACGTAATCACTTAGAGGATTAGAGGGATGTCTATCTAAGTGGGAGTTCTTTAAGTAAATTAATTGAACCTAAATTTATCATGAAACTTAGTACCTGATAGTATCTTGCTTGTTTATGCTTGATTGTAGATAGATGGCTCGTGCTGTTGTTCCGTTGAATTTTAATGCGTTCCTTAGAAAGCAAAGTTGAAAGATGATGGTAGCAATTACACGGACTGGGTCCGTAACTTGAGGATTATCCTCATTGCTGCACAGAAGAATTACGTCCTGAAAGCACCGCTGGGTGCTAGGCCTGCTGCTGGAGCAACACCAGATGTTATGAACGTCTGGCAGAGCAAAGCTGATGACTACTCGATAGTTCAGTGTGCCATGCTTTACGGCTTAGAATCGGGACTTCAACGACGTTTTGAACGTCATGGAGCATATGAGATGTTTCAGGAGTTGAAGTTAATATTTCAAGCAAATGCCCGGATTGAGAGATATGAAGTCTCCAATAAGTTCTATAGCTGCAAGATGGAGGAGAACAGTTTTGTCAATGAGCATATACTCAAAATGTCTGGGTATAATAATCACTTGATTCAATTGGGAGTTAATCTTCCAGATGATTGTGTCATTGACAGAATTCTCCAATCACTGCCACCAAGCTACAAGAGCTTCGTGATGAACTATAATATGCAAGGGATGAATAAGACTATTCCCGAGCTCTTCGCAATGCTGAAAGCTGCGGAGGTAGAAATGAAGGAGCGTCAAGTGTTGATGGTCAACAAGACCACTAGTTTCAAGAAAAAGGGCAAAGGGAAGAAGAAGGGGAACTTCAAAAAGAACGGTAAGCAAGTTGCTGCTCAAGAGAAGAAACCCAAACCTGGACCTAAGCCTGAAACTGAGTGCTTCTACTGCAAGCAGACTGGTCACTGGAAGCGGAACTGCCCCAAGTATTTGGCGGATAAGAAGGATGGCAAGGTGAACAAAGGTCTATGTGATATACATGTTATTGATGTGTACCTTACTAATGCTCGCAGTAGCACCTGGGTATTTGATACTGGTTCTGTTGCTAATATTTGCAACTCGAAACAGGGACTACGGATTAAGCGAAGATTGGCTAAGGACGAGGTGACGATGCGCGTGGGAAACGGTTCCAAAGTCGATGTGATCGCAGTCGGCACGCTACCTCTACATCTACCTTCGGGATTAATATTAGACCTAAATAATTTTTATTTGGCGCCAGCGTTAAGCATGAACATTATATCTGGATCTTGTTTGATGCGAGACGGTTATTCATTTAAATCTGAGAATAATGGTTGTGCTATTTATATGAGTAATATCTTTTATGGTCATGCACCCTTAAAGAGTGGTCTATTTTTGTTCAATCTCGATAGTAGTGACACACATATTCATAGTGTTGAAGCCAAAAGATGCAGAGTTGATAATGATAGTGCAACTTATTTGTGGCACTGCCGTTTAGGTCATATCGGTGTAAAGCGCATGAAGAAACTCCATACTGATGGACTTTTGGAACCACTTGATTATGAATCACTTGGTACTTGCGAACCGTGCCTCATGGGCAAGATGACTAAAACACCGTTCTCCGGTACTATGGAGAGAGCAACAGATTTGTTGGAAATCATACATACAGATGTATGTGGTCCGATGAATATTGAGGCTCGTGGCGGATATCGTTATTTTCTCACCTTCACAGATGACTTAAGTAGATATGGGTATATCTACTTAATGAAACATAAGTCTGAAACGTTTGAAAAGTTCAAAGAATTTCAGAGTGAAGTTGAAAATCATCATAACAAGAAAATAAAGTGTCTACGATCTGATCGTGGAGGAGAATATTTGAGTTACGAGTTTGGTGTACATTTGAAACAATGCGGAATAGTTTCGCGACTCACGCCACCCGGAACACCACAGCGCAATGGTGTGTCCGAACGTCGTAATCGTACTTTACTAGATATGGTGCGATCTATGATGTCTCTTACTGATTTACCGCTATCGTTTTGGGGATACGCTCTAGAGACGGCCGCATTCACGTTAAATAGGGCACCATCAAACTCTGTTGAGACGACGCCTTATGAACTGTGGTTTGGCAAGAAACCAAAGTTGTCGTTTCTGAAAGTTTGGGGCTGCGATGCTTATGTGAAAAAGCTTCAACCTGATAAGCTCGAACCCAAATCGGAGAAATATGTCTTCATAGGATATCCAAAGGAAACTATTGGATACACCTTCTATCACAGATCCGAAGGCAAGACTTTTGTTGCTAAATTCGGAAACTTTCTGGAGAAGGAGTTTCTCTCGAAAGAAGTGAGTGGCAGGAAAGTAGAACTTGACGAGGTAACTGTACCTGCTCCCTTATTGGAAAGTAGTGCACCACAGAAAACTGTTTCAGTGACACCTACACCAGTTAGTGAGGAAGCTAATGATGATGATCATGAAACTTCAGAACAAGATACTACTGAACCTCGTAGATCAACCAGAGTGAGATCCGCGCCAGAGTGGTACGGTAATCCTGTTCTGGAAGTCATGCTACTAGATCATGATGAACCTACGAACTATGAAGAAGCGATGGTGAGCCCAGATTCCACAAAATGGCTTGAAGCCATGAAATCTGAGATGGGATCCATGTATGAGAACAATGTATGGACTTTTGTTGACTTGCCCGATGATCGGCAAGCAATTGAGAATAAATGGATCTTCAAGAAGAAGACTGACGCTGACGGTAATATTACTGTCTACAAAGCTCGACTTGTCGCAAAAGGTTTTCGGCAAGTTCAAGGGATTGACTACGATGAGACCTTCTCACCCGTAGCAATGCTTAAGTCTGTCCGAATCACGTTAGCAATTGCCGCATTTTATGATTATGAAATTTGGCAGATGGATGTCAAAACTGCATTCCTGAATGGATTTCTGGAAGAAGAGTTGTATATGATGCAACCAGAAGGTTTTGTCGATCCAAAGGGAGCTAACAAAGTGTGCAAGCTCCAGCGATCCATTTATGGACTGGTGCAAGCCTCTCGGAGTTGGAATAAACGCTTTGATAGTGTGATCAAAGCATTTGGTTTTATACAGACTTTTGGAGAAGCCTGTATTTACAAGAAAGTGAGTGGGAGCTCTGTAGCATTTCTGATATTATATGTGGATGACATATTACTAATTGGAAATGATATAGAATTTCTGGATAGCATAAAGGGATACTTGAATAAGAGTTTTTCAATGAAAGACCTCGGTGAGGCTGCTTACATATTAGGCATTAAGATCTATAGAGATAGATCAAGACGCTTAATTGGACTTTCACAAAGCACATACCTTGACAAAGTTTTGAAGAAGTTCAAAATGGATCAAGCAAAGAAAGGGTTCTTGCCTGTGTTACAAGGTGTGAAGTTGAGTAAGACTCAATGCCCGACCACTGCAGAAGATAGAGAGAAAATGAAAGATGTTCCCTATGCTTCAGCCATAGGCTCTATCATGTATGCAATGCTGTGTACCAGACCTGATGTGTGCCTTGCTATAAGTCTAGCAGGGAGGTACCAAAGTGATCTAGGAGTGGATCACTGGACAGCGGTCAAGAACATCCTGAAATACCTAAAAAGGACTAAGGATATGTTTCTCATATATGGAGGTGACAAAGAGCTCATCGTAAAAGGTTACGTTGATGCAAGCTTTGACACTGATCCGGACGATTCTAAATCGCAAACCGGATACGTGTTTACATTAAACGGTGGAGCTGTCAGTTGGTGCAGTTCTAAACAAAGCGTTGTAGTGGGATCTACAAGTGAAACGGAGTACATAGCTGCTTCAGAAGCAGCAAATGAAGGAGTCTGGATGAAGGAGTTCATATCCGATCTAGGTGTCATACCTAGTGCATCGGGTCCAATGAAAATCTTTTGTGACAATACTGGTGCAATTGCCTTGGCAAAGGAATCTAGATTTCACAAGAGAACCAAGCACATCAAAAGACGCTTCAATTCCATCCGGGATCTAGTCCAGGTGGGAGACATAGAGATTTGCAAGATACATACGGATCTGAATGTTGCAGACCCGTTGACTAAGCCTCTTCCACGAGCAAAACATGATCAGCACCAAGGCTCCATGGGTGTTAGAATCATTACTGTGTAATCTAGATTATTGACTCTAGTGCAAGTGGGAGACTGAAGGAAATATGCCCTAGAGGCAATAATAAAGTTATTATTTATTTCCTTATATCATGATAAATGTTTATTATTCATGCTAGAATTGTATTAACCGGAAACATAATACATGTGTGAATACATAGACAAACAGAGTGTCACTAGTATGCCTCTAGTTGACTAGCTCGTTAATCAAAGATGGTTATGTTTCCTAACCATAAACAAAGAGTTGTTATTTGATTAATGGGATCACATCATTAGGTGAATGATCTGATTGACATGACCCATTCCATTAGCTTAGCACCCGATCGTTTAGTATGTTGCTATTGCTTTCTTCATGACTTATACATGTTCCTATGACTATGAGATTATGCAACTCCTGTTTGCCGGAGGAACACTTTGTGTGCTACCAAACGTCACAACATAAATGGGTGATTATAAAGGTGCTCTACAGGTGTCTCCAAAGGTACATGTTGGGTTGGCGTATTTCGAGATTAGGATTTGTCACTCCGATTGTCGGAGAGGTATCTCTGGGCCCTCTCGGTAATACACATCACATAAGCCTTGCAAGCATTGCAACTAATGATTTAGTTGTGAGATGATGTATTACCGAACGAGTAAAGAGACTTGCCGGTAACGAGATTGAACTAGGTATGTGATACCAACGATCGAATCTCGGGTAAGTAACATACCGATGAGAAAGGGAACAACGTATGTTGTTATGCGGTCTGACCGATAAAAGATCTTCGTAGAATATGTAGGAGCCAATATGAGCATCCAGGTTCCGCTATTGGTTATTGATCGGAGACGTGTCTCGGTCATGTCTACATTGTTCTCGAACCCGTAGGGTCCGCACGCTTAAGGTTTCGATGACAGTTATATTATGAGTTTATGAGTTTTTATGTACCGAAGTTAGTTCGGAGTCCCGGATGTGATTACGGACATGACAAGGAGTCTCGAAATGGTCGAGACATAAAGATTGATATATTGGAAGGCTATATTCGGACACCGGAAGTGTTCCCGGGGAAGTTTCGGATAAAACCGGAGCACCGGGGGGTTACCAGAACCCCCCGGGGGGTTAATGGGCCTCATGGGCCTAAAGTGGAGAAGAGGAGGGGCTGCCAGGGCAGGCCGCGCGCCCCCTCTCCCCCTAGTCCAAATTGGACAAGGAGGGAGGGGCGGCGCCCCCCCTTTTCCTTCTCTCCTTCCCCCTCTCCTACTTGGACAAGGAAAGGGAGGGGAGTCCTACTCCCGGTAGGAGTAGGACTCCTCCTGCGCGCCTCCTACTAGGGCCGGCCGCACCCCCCCCCCCTTGGATCCTTTATATACGGAGGCAAGGGGCACCCCTAGACACACAAGTTGATCCACGTGATCATATTCTTAGCCGTGTGCGGTGCCCCCTTCCGCCATAGTCCTCGATAATATTGTAGCGGTGCTTAGGCGAAGCCCTGCGACGGTAGTGCATCAAGATCGTCACCACGCCGTCGTGCTGACAGAACTCTTCCCCGACACTTTGCTGGATCGGAGTCCGGGGATCGTCATCGAGCTGAACGTGTGCTAGAACTCGGAGGTGCCGTAGTTTCGGTGCTTGATGGCCGTGAAGACGTACGACTACATCAACCAAGTTAACGCTTTCGTTGTCGATCTACAAGGGTACGTAGATCACACTCTCCCCCTCTCGTTGCTATGCATCACCATGATCTTGCGTGTGCATAGGAAATTTTTTGAAATTACTACGTTCCCCAACACACGGCGTGCAGGCCGGAGGGGAAAGACGACTACGACCAAACCGATAAAACCACCGCAACAGAGATCAGGCGTTAGGTCCCAGCCCGGAGAAGAAGGATGCCGAAGCCCGAATTTTGGCGATGAGCACGTCCAGGGCATCCCGATCGTCTTCTTTAGTCAATAATCTCCACTGCTGCAATAAGATACAAGATTTGAAAAGAACGTCAACAGGTTTAGATGGAAAGATATGCTCGATAGTAAATATATTCCTAGTAGTCCAAAGGGACCAACATAAGGCACCCAAGCCAACCCAGAACACCCTCTTGGTGACCCCAACCAAAACCTTGGCAAGGGTTCTAAGCTCAGAGAAGGACGAGGGATTCCAAGACACCTGAAGCCAAGATCGTACGCAACTCCAAACAAACTTAGCCAAGACACAATGGAAAAAGATGTGGTCCGTGTTTTCCAAAGCACCACAAAGGAGACAGAACTCTGATCCCGGACCATTGCGCTTGCGAATCTGATCAGCCGCAGGAAGGCGGCCTCTGAAGGCTTGCCAAAGAAATATCTTAATCTTAGGAGGCACTTTAGACTTCCAGATGTTAGTAAATCTATTCGAGGGGGTACCTCCGATAAGCCTAGAGTAAAAAGACTTGACCGAAAACCTGCCAGAAGACGAATGAGGCCAAATTACAGAATCCGGAGCCTCCGAGAGCACGGGGAAGAGGGCAGAAAGATTTTGCCAATCCTCCAACTCTTCAGGAGACAGGGAACGGCGAAAAGCCAGGTCCCAGTTATTATCCGCCACCTCCGCGATGGAGATGTCCGGCTTAGGACAGTAGGAAAACAAAACCGGGAATTGAGTAGCCAGAGGAGCATCTCCACACCACCAATCCCGCCAAAAACAAACAGAACTACCATTGCCCACGACAAACTTAACATGCTCCAAAAAAATTGGTCTAACTTTGACAAGGTTCTTCCAGAATTGAGACCCACGTCTAGCAGAAGCAAACAGGGGGCTAGATTGAGGGAAATAATTGGCCTTGAGGATAGAATACCAAAGAGAGTCGGCCCCAGTAGTCATAATTTTCCACCACCATTTAATTAATAAGCATTTGTTCATCACCAGCATATTAATAATGCCTAAACCCCCAAGGTTCTTAGGCCGACACATAAGCTGCCACTTGACTAATCTATATTTTCGCTTATTATCCGCCGCATTCCAATAGAAGGCACCCCTGTGTTTGTCAAAGCCGGCGTGAATACCAGCCGAAAGGAGATAGAAACCCATAAGGAACATCGGTAGGGCTGAGAGACAGGAGTTGATTAAGGCCACCTTTCCAGCATTAGTATTGTATCTACCGCACCATGGAAGGACCCTGTTACCCACTTTAGCTACAGCCGGGGCAAAATCCTTAGCAAGAAGTTTAAAAGGAGAAATTGGGAGGCCCGGATATTTGAATGGAAAGGAACCTAAAGAGCGGTTAAGAAGCCTGGCCACACGCAGGGCTTCCGCATCATTCACACCAGTAACTAGAACCTCACTCTTGGAGAAGTTAATCTTCAATCCAGAGACCGCTTCGAAGCAAAGAAGGATGAATTTCAAATTGGCAATACACGCATCATCCAATTCAACCATAATGATCGTATCGTCGGCATACTGAAGGTGAGAGACCCCTTCCAGAAGGAGATGAGAGACCACCGGACTAATGTGACCACATTGAGTCGCCCTCATGAGAATACAGGAAAAGGCATCGGCCACAAAATTGAAAAGGACAGGGGAAGCCGGATCCCCTTGACGAAGTCCCCTGCCATTGGCAAAAAAATTACTAATATGCCCATTCACCGAAACGGCAGTGTGGCCCCCAGTGACCAACTGCATGATACGATGCACGTAAGCTCCATCAAAACCTTTCGCGAGCAAGACCTGCTTAAGAAAAGACCAGCTGACCGAGTCGTATGCTTTTTCAAAGTCTAACTTAAGAATAACTACTTTAGAGCCCCGAGAATTTAGGTCATGCACAATTTCGTGCAAAGAGAGGATACCATCTAAAATAAACCGACCCTTAATGAAAGCAGATTGGAAGGGACTAATAACTCTATGAGCAACCGGAGAAAGGCGGTTCGCGAAGCCCTTAGCCGGGAATTTGGCAAAATTATTAATCAGAGCAATAGGACGAAATTGAGAGATTAGTTCAGCCCCCTTGACCTTGGGAATCATAGAAATGACAGCATAGTTCAAGCGGGAAATATCGATATAGCCAAGGCAAAATCCCTGTATGACATTGCAAACCAGCTGCTTTAACTGAGGCCAGAATTTTTGAAAAAAAGGAATAGAAAAGCCGTCAGGCCCAGAGGCCGCATTAGGGTTAGCGGAGTTAACTATGTCCCAGACTTCCTGATCAGACAGGGGGATCATCAACGCGGCGTTGTCCTCGACCAAAACTTTTAAACCCATGTTCCAGAGAGAAGGGGAGATCAAGAGGCCCGAAGGAGGTTTCGCCTCAAGCAAAGTAGAGAAGAAGTCCTGCATGTGATTCATAATAACAGATTGGTCCGAAGACCGCACCCCATTGATGATCAGATTGTTGATACCACAACGCCTCCTCCGACCGTTCGCAATGGCAAAAAAATATGCAGTGGGGGAATCGCCCTTTAGCGTCCAATTAAGCGTGCCCCGCTGTCGCCAATACACCTCAGCCTGATGGTGCAGCTGCAGTAAGGCAGCCTCGAGGTTATACCTCACAGACCAACCATCCTCGGAAAGCCCAGCAGAGTCAGCAGTCAAGTCTAGTGCCAAGATTTGGGTCTCAAGGAAATCTTTGGAGCGACGATCCTCCGCCACATGGTTGCGGGACCAGCCTCTAAGGAACTTACGCAGGTTGTAGGAGCAAGAATGCCAGTCATCCAGAGGACCTAAAGAGCGCGAATTAGAGGAGAGCAGATGAGATATCTTCACAGCAATCATATCACAAAAACCATCCACGAGCAACCAGGAGGCATCAAACTAAAATCTGGCCGGAGGTCTAAGGTTAACAGAACCGTCGTCAACAATGTGAGGGGTATGGTCAGAGCCAACAATACATTTGGCACCAAGGGAGGCCCTAGGAAATAGGGAGTCCCATCTAGGACATATGAAAACTCTATCAAGCATAGATCTAATAGGATTAATCTGGTGATTAGACCAAGTAAAGCGGGCTCCAACCCGGGTAAGTTCACGAATAGCATTGGAGCTGATAAACTCATTAAAAGCATTCGCTAAAGGCCAGGAGAAGATATCGTTGCTTTTATCAGAAGGGTGGCGAAGAAGGTTAAAATCACCCCCGATAACCATCGGGAGGTTACAAGATTCGATCTTCACAGAAAGTTCATTAAGAAACAGAGGAGCAATAGAATGATCAGCAGGCCCACAAACCACTATTACCTCCATTAGAATATTCCGCGCTTTAAAACAGAGAACAGCACTAACCCAAAAGATCCCATGGTCATAAGCAACAACATCGAAGATGTCCTTATTCGAGCCTATCGAAATCCCACCCGAGTGGCCCGAGGAAGGTAAAACATGCCAATCAAATCTATCCATACCCACGATGGCAGAAAGTTCATTAGGGGAAAAGGACTCCTTAAAAGTTTCAACCAACCCCACGAAGTCAATATGGTTCGAGCGGATCAAATCTTTTATTTGGTCACGACGCCCCCTAGCGCCGAACCCTCTAATATTCCAAAATAAAGCTTTCATTTATAAGAAAGATTCTTAATGCGGAGACTAGACCTGCTAGGAGCCACGCAGGTTTTAACTCTTTTAGAAGTGCCCCTCCTGGAGGGACCAGGCTGGGGCTGGCCACTACCAACACCCAGACCCGCCTCCGGACCCAGAGGGTCAATAGACACAGTAGCGTCGGAGGTAACGGCCTACTTAGCTTTGGCAATGCCCGCCTGAGCAGCCTCGTTAGCCCGAATGATTGCAAGAAGAGAGCTAGGAGAGCCCACATTAGAATCAACCACCACTCCCACATCCGACATGATTTTAAAAAGATGATTATCCGACAAAGTAGATAGAACCAAATGAACCGGAGAGGAAACACAGGAATGAGTGGGATGCGTACCTGGGGTAGGAAGACCCTTCGCAGCAGCCCGTTTTTCCGCCCGTTCCAGAACAGAGCCACCCGAGTTGGCCACCCGCCGTCCTTTGCGAGCCGTAGACGCCGGCGACCGAATCGCCTGCGACCGAGGCATGGGGGAAGCCGAAGACGGACCAGAGCGAGACATGGACCCGAGCTCCTTGTCGAGGCGACGGCAAACACCGGCAGTGGATTGTTTAGAGCCCAGAGAATTCCTGCTCTTAGCTGAGAATTTGCGCACCGAGGATTTGTTCTTCCGCATGGACTGGGCACCCACCCTAGCACGCTCAGGGGAGGCAGGGAGATCCTCAATCCTGGAGCGGGTGGGGGAGATCGGGCGGGCTGGGAGGTTGGAGCAGGCACCAGACATGGGGGTAACCGCCACAGACGGAATCTTCAGAGAAGCAGCACCAGGAACATCCGCCATGGGCTCAGTAGGAGGGATCACCAAAGACTACCGAGGGCCAGCACCAGAGGGAGCTTGAGACTGGAACAATTCCCTTTCAGACTCAGCCAAGCCATCCCATTCAGATTGGGTGAAACGGAGATTGGAGCCACCACTCTGGTTGTTACCGCCCATCGATCCATCCCCATCCTTATCGTGTTTATCCGTGGGATTAGAAGGAGGAGAAGGGGAGGAGGGGGTTGATAGGCCGCCGCCCCCTCCACCCGCACCCTAAGCCTGATACCGTTGGGAGAGGGGAAAACGTCGATCGAACCATGAACACAACTCGGATCCAGGCACCAAATCTTCATCCTAGCGGGGCCAACCTTGGTCAGAGAATCCGAGTCCACCTCCACGGGCTTCCCAATTAGAACCCCCACCGCCATGAGAAAATCGGACGAGCGGAGACCAGCTGGTAAATCATCAATGAGCACCCAGACCTGAGAGAGAGGGCCAACCGCCGTACCATTGCAAGTTGCCGGCTTGACCGAGACAACCAGTTGGTTGAGGGGAAGGGTAAAGCTGGTACAGGAAGCAATCATCCGCAGGCACTCCTTGGAGGGGAACACCAATGAAAACTCATGGTCAGATATCTGGGCCACTTGCCAATCCCATCCAGCCTCATCCCAGATCCGGAGCCCATCGAGTAAGGTCTGGGGAGAGATCTTCTGGTCCCTCACATGAACAATAGCAGCATTCAAAAGCGAGGGGGCCACCTCCAAAGTAGGCAGATCAGAATCAAAAGCAAAAAAGGCACAACCAGGGAGACCCGTGCCAAACTGGAGGAGAGAGGGAGGTTTCAGTCTATTAGTGCAGTTGACCGTGAGGTGACCATCAGATCGGCAGATCAAACAGAAAGGGGGGTTGGTACAGCGAGATTGGAAGTGATTGGGCTTGTGGCAGGCGAAGCAGGTGAGCGCAAAAGGGTTGCTATGGGAGGCAGCGGAGGGGCGAGGATGCGGGAGGGGAGGAGGAGGAGGCAGGATCCCATCCCCCACCCCCGGAGAGGAGGAAGATCCAGGTAAAGGACCGGGGGGGCGCCGCGCCGGCCCCACGAAGGAATGAGGCGACGGACGGGATCCCACCCCCGCACCAGCCGGACAAGGAGGAGGAGGGAAACGCCCCGGGGCGGGCGCGCCGCGCCCCGCGTCGGGCACAGGCAGAGAACCCGAGGAAGAAGAACCCCCACCACCAGAGGCCGCCGCCGCCTCCCATGGATCCACCACAGGAGGAGGAGAAGGGCCAAATCCAGGCCGCGGAGGCCCAGAGCCAGGGGCGCGCCCCTGCTCCACGCGCCGCGACCAGTCTGGACCAGCAGCCCATGCCGCACGGTCCCGAGCCGCCTGCTCGCAGGCCGCCTGCTCCGACTCCATCTTGGAGCGGAGCTCAGCCTCGAGCTCCAGGTCCACCGCCGACGAGGGCGACGCCTCGCGCGACCGCTTACAGCCCGACACGGCCTCGCACAACGAGCCCCAAGATTTTTCTATGGAAAGCACCGCGGCAAAGGAGAGGAGAAGGGGAGGAGGAGGGCTAGATCTGACGAGGTGATGGATGGGAAAGCGATGATGGCGCAGATCTGCAGCGGAAGCCAGAAACCCTAACAAAGGGGGAAGGGAGCCACGGGGGATCCATAAGTAGCCGGTCGAGGCCGAGCCCACCTGGGCCCGACGGGTTGAATGGGCCAACGAAGAGGGGGGAGGAGGCGGCACTGCGGGGGACCTAACCGGGCCAAAAGAAATTACAGGGGGAAAGTCAAAGATAGATGAGAGAGGGGGAGGAGATGGCCCAGCTGGAGGGGCAACAGCGAGAGGCCCAACAGGCCCCCAGAAGGTCCATCCAGCGGCCCAATAGCCAACGAAGCGGTTACCAGATCTAGGTCAAGCGGCACCGACGGCACCAACCGCCCCGGGAGCCCCGCCGCTGGCGGCGCAGCAGACGGGGAAGCACCACAGGAGGAAGATGAAGATGGGGAGCCACCAAGCTCCCCATCAGGGGCGGCACCCAGAAACCCAGAACCAGATGAAGCAGCCGAGCACATACCGGCCCTGCCCCGACGGCGAGAAACCCGGATCCAGCCAACACCAGGATCCGCACCAACCAGAGGCCGACCCCTCCCACCAGGAGCAAACTTGCGGGGACGAGGTGCAGGAGGGAGGGCCACTGGCCGTGCCGAAACTGCCGGCGAGCAGCGGGGCGAGGGAGGAGCAGAACACAGTTCGTCCTCATCGGAAGCGAGAGCCCAAAAACGAGATCCCAACGCGGGTAGAGGAGAGGGGGAAGAGGGGAGAGCACCGGCCCGCAGGCAGGGGAGCGGGGGAGGGGCACAACAGCGAGGGGAGGGGAGGACGCCCGGGCCGCCACCGGGGGGGGGGGGGGGGAGGGGGGGGGGGAGAGCGCCAGGGGGGGGAGGAGGGGGAGGGAGACAGGAGAGCCATCTCCTCACGAACTCCTTACCTCATAATCCTAGCCCTCATTGGTTGATTTTCATGATGTTGCTTAAATTTTATTGAGGTAGCCCCCCAAATAAAATGGCATGCATGCTTACAGAAGTACAATATGGTGGACAATCATGATTGATGGCAAGAGGTATGGTGTTAGTTACCTACACATTTAGCTTCCAATTATCTTGAACAGCGTGTTTCGAAATAAATTGACATAGTAACACACTATCTCGCCCTTCTCACTAATTCTATGGCCATAGATTATATCTATTTTGCCGGTCAGAATAGGTTGCAGCTATTTCAAAGGATGGTGTTCTATCCTTCATTTATTCTTAATTTTTTGGAATAGATCAAGACGACAATTCATGATGCTCCAGATTAAACATCTTTTATTTATTTGTGCTTACCAGGGAAGCAGGTTATATGTGGCACATAAAGTATTTTTTTTGTTTTAACCATTGGTGAAGTCATTTCTAGATCTTTTCACCCAGCTGGTGGAATCACTACAAGAAACAAACAAAGGTACTTATTCGTACAAATGATATTATTGGAATAGAAGTGTATAGTAGCAAAACTCAAATTAGTTCTTTAATATTTGGGCACACAGTACAAATGTTCATGTAGAACATCTTGAACGGACGCGGAGTTTCTGCACCCAAGCTCAAATGAGCTCGGGTGAACAGTAAAATCAAAACTAAATCAAAAAAAATTTAAACAAATCCAAATTTTTTTGGGGGAAAACATTGACAAAAGTTCTAAGTGCTTGCAAAAATTCGCCATGAAATCACATTTATAGAAGGCGTGGCAAAAAAACAAAATCAGTACTCTGAAAAAGCTACTTTCAAAAGCATTTTGGAGCACTGAATTTGTTTTTTTGCCACGCTTTACAGGAATGTGATTTCATGATGAATTTTTGCAAGCACTTAGAACTTTTGTCAATGTTTCTCCCAAAAAAAATTTGGAATTTTTTGATTTTTTTTCGATTTTACTGTTCACCAAGCTCAAATGAGCTCGGGAGCAGAAAGGCACTTTCGATCTTGAACCCAAATCTTTTTGTAGAAAGTGGTTTGCTAATTTAACCAACCATTATTCAGGTATGTCCATGCATTTTTTTCATTAGGCTTGGACTTAGACCTGAAATTGAGCTTGGCCAAAGTTACATTAATAGAATGGAGCAAATATGTGATTTAAATATATTGGAAGAACAATTCACTTATTTTTCAGGGGTTAGCAACCTTTTTTTGCTGGTTCGTGTCAACATGGATAAATAGGTTCTTCAGTTGGTGCACTAGCATTTTATTTCAATTGAGATATATAATTTCAGATTGCTAGCTAACGAAAGTAACATGGCTGAATAGGTTCTTGGGTTGGTGCACTAACCATGTCGTATTATATATGAATGTAATCTTGTCTGGCTTTTGTCGTTATAATTTACTTACACTGGCACTAAATACTAAATGTATATGGCAATATCAGACATGCTTGTGAAGCGTCATCTATTATTGTGATTTACTATGAAACTATTGCTCTCCAATGTTGTGTGCAGACCAATGAGCAGCTTAATAACTTCGGAGAACAAAATCTTGGTGAAGACATTTCAGAGTAGATGCAACAGTGTTGTACAAGTGGATTTATTGTTTGGTTTCTGTATCACCTTTCCAGTTTATGATTATCCATTAGCACCTTGTTATAGAAGATATCTCACAATGAGATTTGAAGTGAGTCTAAGTAAGTCAAGAGATGGTTGGCCATTGTTGTCCAAAACATGATGTTCGATTTTCTCAACCACAATTGTCTTTATTTGTAGTCACATGTCTTTTTACCAATCGTTTATGTATTTTAAAATTTTAGTACATATAATTCCTGCTCATAGTTTGTTTCACGAGCAAAATATGGACCCTTGGCCGATTGTTGATCTAACAATCGGTACTTTAAATGTATGTTTGTCATGGTTTACTTAGGCATGTGCAAATCAAGACGTATGTTGCACGTGCAAGCTTACTAGTATATAAAAAAGGCACTTATGCCAAAGGGTATGTAGATGCCACCATGCCTGTGTATCACCTCTCTAAACTTGAAAGAGAAGGAAAGCACAATTCGAAACCTCAGGACAAAAATAACCCTTGCATACGCCAGTACAGAAGATGTATCACTAGTCAAGTAGAAGCAACAAGCATGCAAGGACTGCTCGGGAAGCTTAGCAGATGAAACAATGTATAGCACAATGCAGATGAACTAAAAGAACACCAAGTTACACATTACAGAAGTGAAAACGGCTATGAGCAATAAGAGAGGGGGGTCAAAAATATAATATGGTTGATCGGCAATCCCCTGTGTAGTTCACAAGTACACCCATGGGGTCACATTCTCACACCACAAGCATTTTGAAATTAAAGTTTTGTAAGACAAATTTATTAGGCAGAAATATATCTGTACATTGGCCAAGCGAACATCAACACATTCATAGATTGGCTGAAACAAAGAAAAGTTAAGAACCACACTAAAATATAAAATGATTACTAGACCATAGTAGCGCGCGTTGCCCGCCCGTCTATTTTGGCAATAAATTGATAGTCATTTACATAAATGTATATGCAGAGGCACTGAGTGTGAAAGTAAAATTTTATTAAACCAACTTCTTTGTTAGTAGTAAAAAAAGTGTTTTGTTATTGTGCACTGAGAATGGATGGTAAAAATATTCAAGAACATTTGAACAGTATAGTGGACGACATCAGCGTTAAGGAAATTATTTAGATTCAAACCCAATCTGCCGACATGCAAATTCTTTGTATGTAACAAATAATGATGATGTTTCATTGAACCATCTCAAAATAAGAACTCCAATAAGCTTCTCTCCTTCGCTAGCTAGTGAACCCATATACATACATGAATTTCAGCATTTTCAGTATGTAGAATTTAATTGCAGAGCAGTGCTTATTTTGCCCTTCTTTTAGTTTTATCACATAACTCTTGAGCAAGAAGTACATTGTGCAATTTAGCTTCTTTTCCTATATAAGTTAGCAAGCTCTTTTAGTGTGATTAGTAAAAACTAAGCACGTCATCAAGTTGTAAGTGTTGAAATAACTAAGCAGAAGGAATAATATCACATAATAGCATGTTTATCGGAAACAAAATATGTGCCGCCTTGCAACATCATGTCAATATTGTACTTCTTCCTCAAAATGATAAGCATCATATAATTTATACATGCAATCCACTGTTGCTACCAGATCTAAATAACTTCACCTTCTATTGAGCTAATTGAAAGCAATAGAAGACCGGGAAGGTGTAACTTGGAGGTTACATGGGATGAATTTTCAGATGTGAAACAATTACACAAATTTTTGCAAGAACCAGGAACAAGCATAAAGAAAATCATGCGCTGACAATGATACTCTCGATAGATAATTAGAAAACAAAGACGTAGTAGATAAGTGTTCATACTGTGCTAATCTTTTTTTAAAGGAGGATATACCCCCGGCCTCTGCATCTTGACGATGCATGCAGCCATTTTATCAATTATTCACAAAGACCATACAATGTAATACATCAGTCAACCTGAAGCCACCATCTAGGCAACACCTGTTGCTACTCCTATTCCTTGATGATGGTGTGCCGAATATCCGTGCCAAATACCAAGCAAACATCGCACCAAAACCTAACATCTATAGCCGGATGCCCCAGCCCAGCCACACATCCGGACTGGGTCCCACACCAGTCCGGCGCACTCTCAGAGGTTGTCACCGACATCTTCCATCGGTCCATCTCTAGAGCAGGAACAGGCGCATCGACCTTGCCAGGCCTGTCGTCGACGCCACCACGGCGCCAGAGAACGCCACCATCCTGTGTGTATCCATCCACACGCGCCTGTTGCCGAACCTCCGCAACGCCATGCCGCCGGGATCCAGCGTCGAGCATGCGGTAGATGTAACACCGCTCCTCCTCTTGTCCCATCCAACCAACGCTTGCTCCAAAACCATGCCCCCGGGAGGAAAACAACTCCGAAGGTGCCATCATCGTCCGATCGGTAGATCCAAATCTAGGGTTTCCCTCGAAGCATCACGAGTGGGATGCCACGACCTGCAACAAGATGCCTCGAGAAGGGAACGACATCATAGATGCTGCCATCATCCGCCATGACCGAAGTTGGCGCTATTTTCAATGAAAGTCACTCCCCCACCCACCCCCCACCCCCTCCCCGATATCGCAGTTGGCTGGAACCAAACGGAGCATGCCATGGAGACGAGAGCTGTCGTCGGCACACCAATGACAAGTTGAGCCATTGATCCTACTGTCGACAACACAGTGGAACTCTCAATGAAAGCACCAATGTCGGTGTCAAAACCCGCAGATCTCGGGTAGGGGGTCCTGAACTGTCTGTCTGAGGATTGATGGTAACAAGGGACAAGTGGGACACAATGTTTACCCAGGTTTGAGCCCTCTTAAAGGAGGTAAAACCCTACGTCCTGCTTGATTGTATTCGATGAGTATAGGGGTTACAAGAGTTGATCTACCTCGAGACCGTAATGTCTAAACCCTAGATGTCTAGCCTATGAGAATTCTAATAGCCTCTACGGACTAAACCCTCCGGTTTATATATACACCGGAGGGACCTAGGGTTGTACAGAGTCGGTTGATGGGGAAGGAAATAACATATCCGGACACCAATCCTGCCATCCACGCATAGGGGAGTCCTACCCGGACACGGGGGGAAAGTCTTCTGCTTGTATTTTCACGGCCCATTAGTCCGGCCCATATCAAATAGCCCGGACACCCGAGGACCCCCTAATCCAGGACTCCCTCAGTAGCCCCTGAACCAGTCTTCGATGACGATGTGTTCGGCACGCGGATTGTCTTCGGCATTGCAAGGTGGGTTCCTTCTCTCAAACACTTTAGTATAGCTCCCTGCACAAAGGAATTGTATCCGGCTCTGTATAATTAATACAACCCATAGCCACGGGGGCAAGATGTCAAAATAAAATGATGTCTTTTACTAACAACTTTTTTGGTGAAGCGTCGGACTTGGCTCTTTATCATTTCGAACCATCCCCCCCCTGTTTCGCATTTCGAGGCTTAGACTCCATCGGTATGTCTTATCAAAACAGAGTTCATGCCCGCCCATTGCGGGATTATCATCAATACGGTTTTGGGTAATCCAACCACATCTTTCACACGATCCCTCTAGGAACAGGCGAGTTGTAAGGCTTGAGTGGGGGGCGTTTGGTATTTCACTGCCTATAAGAGGGTAAAAGATCCCTTCTTTTTTTCCCACGCCTTCTTCTAGCTCCTGCCTTCCCACCTTTGAGCTCCAGCACCCAAAACTTCAATCTTTCTCACCACCAACAACCTCCCTAGCCATGTCTTGATCTAGTTCCAAGGGCAAGTGGGAGGCCTCCTCCGTCACCGAGAAGGACATCAAGGAGCTCCGGGGTGCGGGTTATCTGTCCGCGGATATCGCGCACAGGCTCCCAGCCAAAGATCAGGTCATCCCCACTCCAGAGCCCGGCAAGAGGGTCGTATTCATTCCTCACTTCCTCTGAGTGTTGGGGAACGTAACATGCAATTTCAAAAAAATTCCTACGCTCACACAAGATCTATCTAGGAGATGCATAGCAATGAGAGGGGGAGAGTGTGTCCACGTATCCTCGTAGACCAAAAGCGGAAGCGTTAGTTTAACGCGGTTGATGTAGTCGAACGTCTTCTCGATTCAACCGATCAAGTATCGAGTGTACGGCACTTCCAAGTTCTGCACACTTTCAGCATGATGATGTCCCTCGAACTCTTGATCCAGCAAAGTGTCAAGGGAGAGTTTCATCAGCACGACGGCATGGTGACGATGGTGGTGAAGTGATCCGCCCAAGGCTTCGCCTAAGCACTACGAAAATATGACTGGAGGAGTAAACTGTGGAGGGGGCGCCGCACACGGCTTGGAACAATTGATTTGTGTTAGAGGCGCCCCCACCCCCGTATATAAAGGAGGGAGAGGGGAGGAGGCTGGCCTAGGCTTGCCCCAAGTGGGAGGAGTCCCACTTGGGCTCCTAGTCCAATCCCCCCCCCTTCCTTTTACCGGAAGGGGAAAGGGGGAAGGAGAGAGAGAGAAGGAGAAGGAAAGGGGGGCGCCGCCCCCTCCCCTTGTCCAATTCGGACGCCTCCCTTGTGGGGTGCGCGCCACCTCTTGTGGGCTGGCCTTCCTCCCTCCTATGGCACATATCTTCCCCCGGGGAGTTCCGCTACCCCCCCCCCCCGGTACTCCGATACGTACCCGATACATTTCGAAACACTTCCGGTGTCCGAATACTATCGTCGAATATATCAATATTTACCTCTCAACCATTTTGAGACTCCTCATCATGTTTGTGATCTCATCCGGGACTCCAAACAATCTTCGGTCTCCAAAACACATAACTCATAATACAAATCGTCATCGAACGTTAAGCGTGCGTACCCTACGAGTTTGAGAACTATGTAGACATGACCGAGACACCTCTTCGGTCAATTACCAATAGCGGAACCTGGATTCTCATATTGGTTCCCGCATATTCTACGAAGATCTTTATCGATCAAACCATAATGACAACATACATCATTCCATTTGTCATCGGTATGTTACTTGCCTGAGATTTCGTTGTCGGTATCTCATACCTAGTTCAATCTCGTTACCGGCAAGTCTCTTTACTCATTCCGTAATACATCATCCCGCAACTAACTCATTAGTCACATTGCTTGCAACGCTTATCACGATGTGCATTACCGAGAGGGCCCAGAGATACCTCTTTGATACTCAGAGTGACAAATCCTAATCTCGATCTATGTCAACCCAACAAACACCTTTGGAGATACTTGTAGAGCATCTTTATAATCACCCAATTACATTGTGACGTTTGATAGCACACAAGGTATTCCTCCGGTATTCAGGAGTTGCATAATCTCATAGTTAAAGGAATATGTACAAGTCATGAGAAAGCAATGGCAATAAAACTTAACAACCATTATGCTAAGCTAACGGATGGGTCTTGTCCATCACATCATTCTCCTAATGATGTGATCATGTTCATCAAATGACAACACATGTCTATGGTTAGGAAACTTGACCATCTTTGATTAACGAGCTAGTCTAGTAGAGGCATACTAGGGACACTATGTTTTGTATATGTATCCACACATGTATCAAGTTTCCGGTTAATACAATTCTAGCATGAATAATAAACATTTATCATGATATAAGGAAATATAAATAACAACTTTATTATTGCCTCTAGGGCATATTTCCTTCGTTTCCATCATGCTTTTATATCGATATTTATTGCATTATGGGCTGCTATTACACACTATGTCACAATACTTATGCCTATTCTCTCTTATTTTACAAGGTTTACATGAAGAGGGAGAATGCTGGCAGCTGGACTTCTGGGCTGGAAAAGGAGCAAATATTAGAGACCTATTCTGCACATCTCCATAAGTCCTGAAACTTCACGGGAGCACATTTTAGAATATATAAAAAATATTGGGCGAAAGAAGTACCAGAGGGGTGCCCCCCACCATCCACGAGGGTGGGGGCGTGACCTACCCCCTGGGCGCACCCCTGCCTCGTGGGCCCACTAGCAGCCCTCTGGTGTCCATCTTCTGCTATATGAGATCTTTCATCGAGGAAAAAATCATAAGCTAGCTCACGGGACGAAACTCCACCGCCACGAGGCGGAACCTATGCGGAACCAATCTAGGGCTCCGGCGGAGCTGTTCTGCCCGAGAAACTTCCCTCCGGGAGGAGGAAATCATCATCATCATCGTCATAACCATCAGTCCTCTCATTGGGAGGGGGTCAATCTCCATCAACATATTCACCATCACCATCTCATCTCAAACCCTAGTTCATCTCTTGTATCCAATCTTTGTCCCAAAACCTCAGATTGGTACTTGTGGGTTGCTAGTAGTGTTGATTACTCATTGTAGTTTATGCTAGTTGGTTTATTCGGTGGAAGATCATTTGTTCAGATCCTTTATGCATATTAATACCCTCTGATTATGAACATGAATATGATTTGTGAGTAGTTACGTTTGTTCCTGAGGACATGGGAGAATATGAATATGATTTGCTATAAGTAGTCATGTGAATTTGGTATTCGTTCGATATTTTGATGAGATGTATGTTGTCTTTCCTCTAGTGGTGTCATGTGAACGTCGACTACATGACACTTCACCATTGTTTGGGCCTAGAGGAAGGCATTGGGAAGTAATTAGTAGATGATGGGTTTCTAGAGTGACAGAAGCTTAAACCCTAGTTTATGAGTTGCTTCGTAAGGGGCTGATTTGGATCCATATGTTTCATGCTATGGTTAGGTTTACCTTAATACTTCTTTTGTAGTTGCGGATGCTTGCAATAGGGGTTAACCATAAGTGGGATGCTTGTCCAAGGAAGGGCAGTACCCAAGTACTAGTCCACCCACATATCAAATTATCAAAGTACCGAGCATGAATCATATGAACGTGATGAAAACTAGCTTGACGATAATTCCCATGTGTCCTCGGGAGCGCTTTCCTTTATATAAGAGTTTGTCCAGGCTTGTCCTTTGCTACAAAAGGGATTGGGCCATCTTGTTGCACCTTATTTACTTTTATTACTTGTTACCCGTTACAAATTACCTTATCACAAAACTATCTGCTACCGATAATTTCAGTGCTTGCAGAGAATACCTTACTGAAAACTGCTTATCATTTCCTTCTGCTCCTCGTTGGGTTCAACACTCTTACTTATCAAAAGGACTATGATAGATCCCCTACACTTGTGGGTCGTCAAGACTCTTTTCTGGCACCGTTGCCGGGGAGTGAAGCGTCTTTGGTAGGTGGAATTTGGTAAGGAAAAATTTATATAGTGTGCTAAAACTTACTGTCATTTGTTACTATGGAACATAATCCTTTGAGGGGCTTGTTCGGGGTATCTTCACCCCGACCAGTAGAGCAAAGAGTTGCTCCTCAACCTACTGAACCTACTGAAAATGTTTACTTTGAAATTCCTTCGGGTATGATAGAGAAACTGCTAGCTAATCCTTTTACAGGAGATGGAACATTGCATCTCGATTTGCTCCTAATCTATGTGGATGAAGTTTGTGGATTATTTAAGCTTGCAGGTATGCCCGAGGATGTTATCAAGAAGAAGGTCTTCCCTTTATCTTTGAAGGGAAATGCATTGACATGGTTTAGGCTATGTGATGATATGGGATCATGGAACTACAACCGATTGAAATTGGAATTTCATTAGAAGTTTTATCCTATGCATCTTGTTCATCATGATCGTAATTATATATATAATTTTTGGCCTCGCGAAGGAGAAAGCATCGCTCAAGCTTGGGGGAGGCTTAAGTAAATGTTATATTCGTGCCCCAATCATGAGCTCTCAAGAGAAATTATTATTCAAAATCTTTATGCTTGGCTTTCTCTCGATAATCGCTCCATGCTCGATACGTCTTGTACTGGCTATTTTATGATGAAGACTATTGAATTCAAATGGGATTTATTGGAAATAATTAAACGCAACTCTAAAGATTGGATCTCGACGAAGGTAAGGAGTCAGGTATAACCGCTAAGTTTGATTTTTATAAATCTTTTATGGATACCGATGCTTTCCGTGAATTTAGCACTAAATATGGACTTGACTCTGAGATAGTAGCTTCTTTCTGTGAATCCTTTGCTACTCATGTTGATCTCCCTAAGGAGAAGTGGTTTAAATATAATACTCCCATTGAAGTAAAAGTAGTTGCACCTATTAAAGTTGAAGAAAAGACCGTCACATATAATGATCATGTTGTTCCTACTTCTTATATTGAGAAACCACCTTTCCCTGTTAGAATATAGGATCATGCTAAAGATTCAACTGTAGTTCATAAGGGTAATACTAGAACAACTACTCCCTCTGAGCAAACTAAAGTTGAACCTAGTGTTGCTATGGTTAAAGATCTCTTGGATGATAATATTGATGGGCATGTTATTTACTTTTGTGATGAAGCTGCTAGAATTGTTAGACCCGATATTAAAAATAAACATAGACCTGTTGTAGACATGCCTGTTATTTCTGTTAAAATAGGAGATCATTGCTATCATGGCTTATGTGATATGGGTGCTAGTGCAAGTGCAATACCTCATTCCTTATACAAAGAAATTATGCATGATATTGCACCTGCTGAGATAGAGGAAATTGATGTTACAATTAAGCTGGCCAATAGAGACACTATTTCACCAGTTGGGATTGTTAGAGATGTTGAAGTCTTGTGTGGGAAAGTTAAATATCCTACTGATTTCCTTGTTCTTAATTCCCCACAAGACGACTTTTGTCCCATTATATTTGGTAGACCCTTCTTGAATACTGTCAATGCTAAGATAGACTGCAAAAAGGATGTAGTTACTATTGGTTTGGGGGATATGTCTCACGAGTTTAATTTTGCTAAATTCTGTAGACAACCCCATGATAAAGAATTGCCTAGTAAAGATGAAATTATTGGTCTTGCTTCTATTGCCGTGCCTCCTAGTGATCCTTTAGAACAATATTTGCTAGATCATGAAAATGATATGTTTATGAATCAAAGAAGGGAAATGGATGAAGTATTCTTTAAACAGGGGCCTATTTTGAAACACAACTTGCCTGTTGAAATCCTAGGGGATCCTCCTCCACCCAAGGGTGATCCCGTGTTTGAGCTTAAACCTTTGCCTGATACTCTTAAATATGCTTATCTTGATGAGAAAGAGATATATCATGTTATTATTAGTGCTAACCTTTCAGAGCATGAAGAAAAGAAATTATTGAAAACTCTGAAGAAGCACCATGCTGCTATTGGATATACTCTTGATGATCTTAAGGGCATTAGTCCCACTCTATGCCAGCACAAAATAAAATTGGAGAAAGACGCGAAACCGGTCGTTGATCACCAACGACGGTTAAATCCTAAGATGAAAGAAGTGGTAAGAAAAGAAATACTAAAGCTCCTGGAGGCAGGTATAATTTATCCCGTTGCTGATAGTCAGTGGGTAAGCCATGTCCACTATGTCCCTAAGAAGGGAGGTATTACTGTTGATCCCATACAGAATTGTTACAGGTTATAGAATGGTAATTGATTTCCGCAAATTAAATAAAGCTACTAAAAACGATCATTACCCTTTACCTTTTATTGATCAAATGCTAGAAATATTATCCAAACATACACATTTTTGCTTTCTAGATGGTTATTCTGGTTTCTCTCAAATACCTGTGTCAAAAGAGGAACAAGAAAAGACAACTTATACTTGCCCTTTCGGTACCTTTGCTTATAGACGTATGCCTTTTGGTTTATGCAATGCACCTACTACCTTTCAAAGATGTATGACTGCTACATTCTCTGACTTTTGTGAAAAGATTGTTGAGGTATTTGATACGTCTCCAACGTATCTATAATTTTTGATTGCTCCATGCTATATTATCTACTGTTTTGGACATTATTGGGCTTTATTATCCACTTTTATATTATTTTTGGGACTAACCTATTAACCGGAGGCCCAGCCCAGAATTGTTGTTTTTGCCTATTTTAGGGTTTCGAAGAAAAGGAATATCAAATGGAGTCCAAATGGGATGAAACCTTCGGGAACATGATTTTCTCACCGAACATGATCCAGGAGACTTGGACCCTACGTCAAGACACAAAAGAGGAGGCCACGAGGTAGGGGGCGCGCCCACCCCTACCAAGCGCGCCCTCCACCCTCGTGGGCCCCCTGTTGCTCCACCGACATACTCCTTCCTCCTATATATACCTACGTACCCCCAAATGATCAGATACGGAGCCAAAACCATAATTCCACCACCGTAACTTCCTGTATCCATGAGATCCCATCTTGGGGCCTGTTCCGGAGCTCCGCCGGAGGGGGCATCTATCACGGAGGGCTTCTACATCAACACCATAGCCTCTCCGATGAAGTGTGAGTAGTTTACCTCAGACCTTCGGGTCCATAGTTATTAGCTAGATGGCTTCTTCTCTCTTTTTGGAGCTCAATACAATGTTCTCCCCCTCTCTTGTGGACATCTATTCGAGGATAACAATGTCCTTTTTGCGGTGTGTTTGTTGAGACTGATGAATTGTGGGTTTATGATCAATATTATCTATGAACAATATTTGAATCTTCTCTGAATCCTTTTATGTATGATTGGTTATCTTTGCAAGTCACTTCGAATTATCAGTTTGGTTTAGCCTACTAGATTGATCTTTCTTGCAATGGGAGAAGTGCTTAGCTTTGGGTTCAATCTTTCGGTGTCCTTTCCCAATGATAGTAGGGGCAGCAAGGCACGTATTGTATTGTTGCCATCGAGGATAAGAAGATGGGGTTTTCATCATATTGCATGAGTTTATCCCTCTACATCATGTCATCTTGCTTAAGGCGTTACTCTATTTTCATGAACTTAATACTCTAGATGCATGCTGGATAGCGGTCGATGAGTGGAGTAATAGTAGTAGATGCAGGCAGGAGTCGCTCTACTTGTCTTGGACGTGATGCCTATATACATGATCATACGTAGATATTCTCATAACTATGCTCAATTCTGTCAATTGCTCAACAGTAATTCGTTCACCCACCGTAAAATACTTATGCTCTTGAGAGAAGCCACTAGTGAAACCTATGGCCCCCGGGTCTATCTTCATCATATTAATCTTCCAATACTTAGTTATTTCATTTGCTTTTTACTTTGCTTTTATTTTACTTTGCATCTTCATCACAAAAATACCAAAAAATATTATCTTATCATATCTAGCAGATCTCACTCTTGTAAGTGACCGTGAAGGGATTGACAACCCCTTATCACGTTGGTTGCGAGGAGTTATTTGCTTTGTGCAGGTACGAGGGACTCGCGCGTAGCCTCCTACTGGATTGATACCTTGGTTCTCAAAAACTTAGGGAAATACTTACGCTACTTTGCTGCATCATCCTTTCCTCTTCAAGGAAATTCAACGCAGTGCTCAAGGGTAGCAAGAAGATTTCTGGCGTCGTTGCCAGGGAGTCTATGCAAAAGTCAACATACCAAGTACCCATCACAACCCTTGTCTCCTGCATTACATTATTTGCCATTTGCCTCTCGTTTTCCTCTCCCCCACTTCACCCTTACTGTTTTACTCGCCCTCTCTCTCTATCCTCCCTCTCTTTCTCTATTTGCCTCTTTTTCCCGCTTGTTTTTTGTTTGCTTGTGTGTTGGATTGCTTGCTTGTCACGATGGCTCAAGATAACACTAAATTGTGTGACTTTACCAATACCAACAACAATGATTTTATTAGCACTCTGATTGCTCCTCTTACCGATGCTGAATCTTGTGAAATTAATGCCGCTTTGCTGAATCTTGTTGTGAACGATCTGTTTTCTAGCCTTCCTAGTGAACATGCCGCTACCCATCTAAATAGCTTCGTTTATTTGTGTGATATGCAAAATAAGAAAGATGTGGATAATCATATTGTTAAATTAAAGCTATTTCCTTTTTCTCTTAGAGACTTGCTAAAGCTTGGTTTTCATCTTTGCCTAAAAATAGTATTGATTCTTGGAACAAGTGCAAAGATGCTTTTATCTCTAAGTATTTTCCTCCCGCTAAGATCATCTCCTTAGAAACGATATTATGAATTTTAAGCAACTTGATCATGAACATGTTGCACAAGCTTGGGAGAGGATGAAATTAATGATACATAATTGCCCTACTCATGATTTGAATTTGTGGATGATTATACAAAAAAATTATGCCGGATTGAATTTTTCTTCTAGAAATCTTTTAGATTCGGCCGCGGGAGGCTCTTTTATGGAAATCACTTTAGGAGAAGCTACTAGACTCCTAGATAATATTATGGTTAATTATTCTCAATGGCATACTGAAAGATCTACTAATAAAAAGGTGCATGCGATGGAAGAAATTAATGTTTTGAGTGGAAAGATGGGTGAACTTATGAAATTATTTTCTAGTAAAAGTGTTTCTTCTGATCCTAATGATATGCCCTTGTCTACCTTGATTGAGAATAATAATGAATCTATGGATGTGAATTTTGTTGGTAGGAACAATTTTGGTAACAACGCGTATAGAGGAAAATCCCTCTAATAATTATGGTAATTCCTACAACAATTCTTATGGAAATTATAATAAGATGCCCTCTGATTTTGAATCTAATATTAAAGAATTTATTACTTCGCAAAAGAATTTCAATGCTTTGATTGAAGAAAAATTGCTTAAGATTGATGAGTTGGCTAGGAACGTTGATAGAATTTCTCTTGATGTTGATTCTTTGAAACTTAGATCTATTCCTCCTAAGCATGATATCAATGAGTCTCTCAAAGCTATGAGAATTTCCATTGATGAGTGCAAAGAAAGAACCGCTAGGATGCGTGCTAAGAAAGATGCCTTTATAAGAGTGTGTTCTTCTAGTTCCTATGAAAATAAAGATGAAGATCTAAAAGTTATTAATGTGTCCCCTATTAAATCTTTGTTTTGCAATATGAATCTTGATAATGATGGGACTGAATATGATCCACCTTTACCTAGAAGGCATTCCAAAAATTCGGAGTTTTTAGATCTTAATGCTAAATTTGATAAAAGTGGGATTGAAGAAATTAAAACCCTAGATGTTGCTCAACCCACTATTTTGGATTTCAAGGAATTTAATTATGAAATTTGCTCTTTGATTGATTGTATTTCCTTGTTGCAATCCGTGCTAAATTCTCCTCATGCTTATAGTCAAAATAAAGCGTTTACTAAACATATCGTTGATGCCTTGATGCAATCTTATGAAGAAAAACTTGAGTTGGAAGTTTCTATCCCTAGAAAACTTTATGATGAGTGGGACCCAACTATTAAAACTAAGATTAAAGATCATGAGTTCTATGCTTTATGTGATTTGGGTGCCAGTGTTTCCACGATTCCAAAGACTTTGTGTGATTTGTTAGGTTTCCGTGATTTTGATGATTGCTCTTTAAACTTGCACCATGCGGATTCCACTATTAAGAAACCTATGGGAAGAATTAATGATGTTCTTATCATCGCAAATATGAATTATGTGCCCGTAGATTTTATTGTTCTTGACATAGATTGCAATCCTTCATGTCCTATTATTCTTGGTAGACCTTTCCTTAGAACGATTGGTGCGATTATTGATATGAAGGAAGGAAATATTAGATTCAAATTTCTGTTAAGGAAAGGCATGGAACACTTTCCTAGAAATAAAATTAAATTACCTTATGAATCTATTATGAGAGCCACTCATGGATTGCCTACCAAAGATGGCAATACCTAGATCTATCCTTGCTTTTTATGCCTAGCTAGGGGCATTAAACGATAGCGCTTGTTGTGAGGCAACCCAATTTTATTTTTATTCCTTTCTTTTTGCAACTGTTTAGTAATAAATAATTTACCTAGCCTCTGTTTTGGTTGTGTTTTTTGTGTTTAATTAGTGTTTGTGCCAAGTAGAACCGTTGGGAAGACTTGCGGAAAGTCTTGTTAATCTTGCTGTAAAAAACAGAAACTTTAGTGCTCAAGAGAACTGATGTCATTTTTATTTGGAAAGTGATATTTAGTTAATTATTTTTGAAGATGATTAATAGATAAATTCCTCACGTCCAGGGATTTATTTTAGAATTTTTGGGGTTCCACATCTTGAGCTAGCTACAGATTACTACAGACTGTTCTGTTTTTGACAGATTCTGTTTTTCATGTGTTGTTTGCTTATTTTGATGAATCTATGGCTAGTAAAATAGTTTATAAACCATAGAGAAGTTGGAATAAAGTAGGTTTAACACCAATATAAATAAAGAATGAGTTCATTACAGTACCTTGAAGTGGTCTTTTGTTTTCTTTCGCTAACAGAGCTCACAAGATTTTCTACCTTAAGTTTTGTGTTGTGAAGTTTTCAAGTTTTGGGTAAAGATTTGATGGACTATGGAACAACGAGTGGCAAGAGACTAAGCTTGAGGATTACCATGGCACCCCCAAGATAATCTAAGGACACCTAAAAGCCAAAGCTTGGGGATGCCCCGGAAGGCATCCCCTCTTTCGTCTACTCCTATCAGTAACTTTACTTGGAGCTATATTTTTATTCACCACATGATATGTGTTTTGCTTGGAGCATCTTGTATTATTTGAGTCTTTATTTTTTTAGTTTACCACAATCATCCTTGCTGTACACACCTTTATAGAGAGCCATACATGATTTAGAATTTGTTAGAATACTCTATGTGCTTTGCTTATATCATTTGAGTTATATAGTTTTGCTCTAGTACTTCACTTATATCTTTTAGAGCACGGTGGTGGAATTGTTTTATAGAAACTATTGATATCTCATGCTTCACTTAGATTATTTTGAGAGTCTTAAATAGCATGGTAATTTGCTTAAATAATCCAATATGCTTGGTATTCAAGAATAGTAAAAACTTTCTTATGAGTGTGTTGAATGCTATGAGAAGTTTGATGCTTGATAATTGTTTTGAGATATGAATATGGTGATATTAAAGTTGTGCTAGTTGAGTAGTTGTGAATTTGAGAAATACTTGTGTTAAAGTTTGTGATTCCCGTAGCATGCACGTATGGTGAACCGTTATGTGATGAAGTCGGAGCATGATTTATATTTTGATTGTCTTCCTTATGAGTGGCGGTCGGGGACGAGCGATGGTCTTTTCCTACCAATCTATCCCCCTAGGAGCATGCGCGTAATACTTTGCTTTGATAACTTGTAGAATTTTGCAATAAGTATATGAGTTCTTTATGACTAATGTTGAGTCCATGGATTATACGCACTTTTCTTCCTTCCACCATTGCTAGCCTCTCTAAAATACCGCGCACCTTTCGCCGGTATCATACACCCACCATAAACCTTCCGCAAAACAGCCACCATACCTACCTATTATGGCATTTCCATAGCCATTCCGAGATATATTGCCATGCAACTTTCCACCGTTCCGTTCATCATGACACACTCCATCATTGTCATATTTCTTAGCATGATCATGTAGTTGACATCGTATTTGTGGCAAAGCCACCATTCATAATTCTTTCATACATGTCACTCTTGATTCATTGCATATCCCGGTACACCGCCGGAAGCATTCATATAGAGTCATATTTTGTTCTAAGTATCGAGTTGTAATTGTTGAGTTGTAAGAAAATAAAAGTGTGATGATCATCATTATTAGAGCATTGTCCCAGTGAGGAAAGGATGATGGAGACTATGATTCCCCCACAAGTCGGGATGAGACTCCGGACGAAAAATAAAAAAAAAAGAAAAGAGGCCATAAAAAAGAGAAAAGGCCCAAATAAAAAAATGAGAGAAAAAGAGAGAAGGGACAATGTCACTATCCTTTTACCACACTTGTGATTCAAAGTAGCACCATGATATTCATATTAGAGAGTCTCTCATTTCGTCACTTTCATATACTAGTGGGAATTTTCATTATAGAACTTGGCTTGTATATTCCAATGATGGGCTTCCTCAAAATGCCCTAGGTATTCATGAGCAAGCAAGTTGGATGCACACCCACTTAGTTTCTTTTGTTGAGCTTTCATATACTTATAGCTCTAGTGCATCCGTTGCATGGCAATCCCTACTCACTCACATTGATATCTATTGATGGGCATCTCCATAGCCCGTTGATACACCTAGTTGATGTGAGACTATCTTCTCCCTTTTTGTCTTCTCCACAACCACCATTCTATTCCACTTATAGTGCTATATCCATGGCTCACGCTCATGTATTGCGTGAAGATTGAAAAAGTTTGAGAATGTCAAAAGTATGAAACAATTGCTTAGCTTGTCATCGGGGTTGTGCATGATTTAAATACTTTGTGTGATGAAGATAGAGCATAGCCAGACTATATGACTTCGTAGGGATAACTTTCTTTGGCCATGTTATTTTGAGAAGACATGATTGCTCTGTTAGTATGCTTGAAGTATTATTATTTTTACGTCAATATTAAACTTTTATCTTGAATCTTTTGGATCTAAATATTCATACCACAATTAAGAAGAATTACATTAAAATTATGCCAAGTAGCACTCCGCATCAAAAATTATGTTTTTATCATTTACCTACTCGAGGACGAGCAGGAATTAAGCTTGGGGATGCTTGATACGTCTCCAACGTATCTATAATTTTTGATTGCTCCATGCTATATTATCTACTATTTTTGACATTATTGGGCTTTATTATCCACTTTATATTATTTTTGGGACTAACCTATTAACCGGAGGCCCAGCCCAGAATTGTTGTTTTTGCCTATTTTAGGGTTTCGAAGAAAAGGAATATCAAACGGAGTCCAAACGGAATGAAACCTTCGGGAACGCGATTTTCTCACCAAACATGATCTAGGAGACTTGGACCCTACGTCAAGAAACAAAGGAGGAGGTCACGAGGCAGGGGGCGCGCCTAACCCCCCCCCCCCCCCCACGCGCCCTCCACCCTCGTGGGCCCCCTATTGCTCCACCGACGTACTCCTTCCTCCTATATATACCTATGTACCCCCAAATGATCAGATACGGAGCCAAAACCCTAATTCCACCGCCGTAACTTCCTGCATCCACGAGATCCCATCTTGGAGCCTATTCCGGAGCTCCGCCGAAGGGGGCATCTATCACGGAGGGCTTCTACATCAAGACCATAGCCTCTCCGATGAAGTGTGAGTAGTTTACCTCAGACCTTCGGGTCCATAGTTATTAGCTAGATGGCTTCTTCTCTCTTTTTGGAGCTCAATACAATGTTCTCCCCCTCTCTTGTGGACATCTATTCGAGGATAACAATGTCCTTTTTGCGGTGTGTTTGTTGAGACCGATGAATTGTGGGTTTATGATCAAGATTATCTATGCACAATATTTGAATCTTCTCTGAATCCTTTTATGTATGATTGGTTATCTTTGCAAGTCTCTTCGAATTATCAGTTTGGTTTGGCCTACTAGATTGATCTTTCTTGCAATGGGAGAAGTGCTTAGCTTTGGGTTCAATCTTGCGGTGTCCTTTCCCAGTGACAGTAGGGGCAGCAAGGCACGTATTGTATTGTTGCCATCGAGGATAACAAGATGGGGTTTTCATCATATTGCATGAGTTTATCCCTCTACATCATGTCATCTTGCTTAAGGCGTTACTTTGTTTTCATGAACTTAATACTCTAGATGCATGCTGGATAGCGGTCGATGAGTGGAGTAATAGTAGTAGATGCAGGCAGGAGTCGGTCTACTTGTCTTGGACGTGATGCCTATATACATGATCATACGTAGATATTCTCATAACTATGCTTAATTCTGTCAATTGCTCAACAGTAATTCGTTCACCCACCGTAAAATACTTATGCTCTTGAGAGAAGCCACTAGTGAAACCTATGGCCCCCGGGTCTATCTTCATCATATTAATCTTCCTATACTTAGTTATTTCCTTTGCTTTTTTACTTTGCTTTTATTTTACTTTGCATCTTTATCACAAAAATTCCAAAAATATTATCTTATCATATCTATCAGATCTCACTCTCGTAAGTGACCGTGAAGGGATTGACAACCCCTTATCGCGTGGTTGCGAGGAGTTATTTGCTTTGTGCAGGTACGAGGGACTCGCGCGTAGCCTCCTACTAGATTGATACCTTGGTTCTCAAAAACTGAGGGAAATACTTATGCTACTTTGTTGCATCATCCTTTCCTCTTCAAGGAAATCCAACGCAGTGCTCAAGAGGTAGCAGTAGTCATGGATGATTTTTCTGTGTATGGGACTTCTTTTGATGATTTCTTAAGCAACCTTGATCGATTTTTTCAAAGATGTGAAGAAATTAATCTTGTCTTGAATTGAGAGAAGTGTCACTTTATGGTTAATGAAGGTATTGTCTTGGGGCACAAAATTTCTAAAAGAGGTATTGAAGTCGATAAAGCTAAGGTTGATGCTATTGAAAAGATGCCGTGTCCTAAGGACATTAAGGGTATAAGAAGTTTCCTTGGTCAAGCCGGTTTTTATAGGAGGTTCATTAAGGACTTCTCTAAAATTTCTAGGCCCCTGACTAATCTCTTACAAAAATATGTTCCTTTTGTCTTTGATGATGATTGTGTAGAAGCATTTGAAATACTTAAGAAAGCTTTGATTTCTGCACCTATTGTTCAGCCTCTTGACTGGAATTTACCATTTGAAATTATGTGTTATGCTAGTGATTATGCTGTAGAGGCTATTCTAGGACAAAGGGTTGATAAGAAATTAAATGCTATCCAATATGCTAGTAAAACTCTAGACAGTGCCCAAAGAAATTATGCTACTACTGAAAAAGAGTTTTTAGCGGTTGTATTTGCTTGTGATAAGTTCAGACCTTATATAGTTGATTCTAAAGTAACTGTTCACACTGATCATGCTAATATTAAATATCTTATGGAAAAGAAAGATGCTAAACCTACACTTATTAGATGGGTTCTCTTGCTACAAGAATTTGATTTGCATATTATTGATAGGAAGGGAGCTGAGAACCCCATGGCAGACAACTTGTCTAGGTTAGAGAATGTTCTTGATGACCCACTACCTATTGGTGATAGCTTTCCTGATGAACAATTAGCTGTCGTAAATGCCTCTCATATTGCTCCTTGGTATGCTGATTATGCTAATTACATTGTTGCTAAATTTATACCACCTAGTTTCACATACCAGTAGAAGAAAAAGTTCTTCTATGATTTA
Organism: Triticum urartu; assembly: GCF_003073215.2. Lineage (NCBI taxonomy): Eukaryota > Viridiplantae > Streptophyta > Magnoliopsida > Poales > Poaceae > Triticum > Triticum urartu. The sequence goes on along the minus strand of NC_053024.1, from coordinate 598,804,364 downwards.
ATACATTACTTTTGGGATGACCCACACCTTTATAAAGAAGGAGTAAATGGTGTCATTAGACGTTGTGTACCTGAGCATGAACAGGAGCAGGTCCTATGGAAGTGTCACTCTGAGGCTTATGGAGGACACCATGCTGGAGATAGAACTGCACATAAGGTATTGCAATCCGGTTTTTATTGGCCTACTCTCTTCAAAGATGCCCATAAGTTTGTCTTATCTTGTGATGAATGTCAAAGAATTGGTAATATTAGTAGACGTCAAGAAATGCCTATGAATTATTCACTTGTTATTGAACCATTTGATGTCTGGGGCTTTGATTATTTGAGACCATTTCCTTCCTCTAATGCGTATACACATATTTTAGTTGCTGTTGATTACATTACTAAGTGGGTAGAAGCTATTCCAACTAGTAGTGCTGATCATAACACCTCTATTAAGATGCTTAAAGAGGTTGTTTTTCCGAGGTTTGGAGTCCCTAGATATTTAATGACTGATGGTGGTTCACATTTTATTCATGGTGCTTTCCGTAAAATGCTTGCTAAGTATGATGTTAATCATGGAATTGCATCTCCATATCATCCACAGTCTAGTGGTCAAGGAGAATTGAGTAATAGAGAGCTTAATTTTTTTTGCAAAAGACTATTAATAGATCTAGAAAGAATTGGTCCAAGAAACTTGATGATGCATTATGGGCTTATAGAACTGCATACAAAAATCCTATGGGTATGTCTCCATATAAAATGGTTTGTGGAAAAGCATGTCACTTACCTCTTGAACTGGAACATAAGGCATATTGGGCCATTAAAGAGCTCAACTATGATTTCAAACTTGCCGGTGAGAAGAGGCTTTTTAACATTAGCTCACTTGATGAATGGAGAACCCAGGCTTATGAGAATGCCAAACTGTTTAAAGAAAAAGTTAAAAGATGGCATGATAAAAGGATACAAAAATGTGAGTTTAATGTAGGTGATTATGTATTGTTATACAACTCTCTTTTAAGATTTTTTTGTAGGAAAACTCCTCTCTAAATGGGAAGGTCCTTACATCATCGCGGAGGTCTATCGTTCCGGTGCCATAAAAATCAACAAGTTCGAAGGCACAAATCCGAGGGTGGTGAACGAGGCGTCCACGAGGGTGGAGGGCGCCCCCTGCCTCGTGGGCACCTCGTGTGCTCTCCGGACTCCGTTTTCTTGCATGATACTTCTTTTGGCCAGTAAAAATTCATTATATAATCTCCCGAAGGTTTTGACCACCGTACCACGCAAACATCCTCTGTTTTTGTTTCAAGCTGTTTCTGCTGCAGATTAGAGCAATATGTCATCCCAAGATTCGGAGGGAGAAAGCTATGTGGTTGATTTACTTGCAGATCATAAGGACTATGGGGACTTGGAGCATTGTGGTTGGACCACGGAGGAAGAAGAAGACTGTCGGTGTCAAAACCGGCGGATCTCGGGTAGGGGGTCCCGAACTATGCGTCTAGGCGGATGGTAACAAGAGGCAGGGGACACAATGTTTTACCCAGGTTCGGGCCCTCTTGATGGAGGTAAAACCCTACGTCCTGCTTGATTAATATTGATGATATGGGTAGTACAAGAGTAGATCTACCACGAGATCAGAGAGGCTAAACCCTAGAAGCTAGCCTATGGTATGATTGTTGTTCCTACGGACTAAAACCCTCCAGTTTATATAGACACCGGAGAGGGCTAGGGTTACACAGAGTCGGTTACAATGGTAGGAAATCTACATATCCGTATCGCCAAGCTTGCCTTCCACGCCAAGGAAAGTCCCTTCCGGACATGGGACGAAGTCTTCAATCTTGTATCTTCATAGTCCAGGAGTCCGGCCGAAGGTATAGTCCGGCTATCCGGACACCCCCTAATCCAGGACTCCCTCAGTAGCCCCTGAACCAGGCTTCAATGACGACGAGTCCGGCGCGCAAATTGTCTTCGGCATTGCAAGGCGGGTTCTCCTCCAAATTCCATGTACTTGTTGAATAGTGTCCGGTTTCTTGTAAATGTAGTGCTCCTTGGCTTCTACGCCCAATAATGGTCGTCTTCCACGTGTCAAACGAATACGAAAAGTCAGGGTGTTTTCTTTATATTTACACCCCTAGTCGCATGAATGAGCCGCCTAATTAAGGGGACGAGGATTTAGATCCAAACCACACCTTCTCCCCTCCGCGAGTATTCATCAGAGCGTATCCGACAGAGGTCCATTCTATCATGGCCGACCGCCGCAGCTCCTCCTCTCGCCCTTCCAGCCCTCAGCCTGGAGATTGGAAGGGGTGCTCCATCCCGCACAGCGAGCTAGCGACGCTCCAGACCAAGGGATTTCTCCCCCCGGCCTATATGGTCCCGGTTCGAGCCGGACTTGCCACCTATAATGGCGGAGAGCAAGTGGAGAGCGCCCCCAATCCCTCCAAAGGAGAGCGGGTATGCCTTGTCCCTTACTTAATAAGAGGGCTCGGATTTCCAATTCATCTGTTTCTCCAAGGGCTCTTGGAGTTCTATGGCCTCCAGCTGCACAACCTCATGTCTGCCTCCATATTGCATATCGCGGGCTTCGTAGCCCTTTGCGAGCTGTTTTTGGGCTGCGAGGCTCATTTTGCGCTGTGGAAAAGGCTATTCTGCCTTGTGCCCCGTTCTCAGAAGGGGTCAATATATCAAGTGGGCGGAGCCGAAGTGTGGCGCATCGCCAGGACCGGATATCTATCCGGAACCCCAAAGAAGGCGTCTGAGGACTGGCCTTCGGAATGGTTTTATATAGAGGACGTCCCGCTGCCGGATCCTGTCCGGATCGGCCTCCCTGGGTTCGACAGTGCTCCCCTAAAGAAGCGCCTAAGCTGGCGTCCACGGAGCCCTCAGAGGGAAAGCGACAAGGACGTTCTTTACCTGATGGGTCGGATAAGATTGTTAGCCCATTCCGGACTGACCATGATCGGGGTCATGGCCGCATGCATCATGCGAGGGGTGCAGCCTCTCCAGTATAGAGGCCACCCCATGTGGGACTTCAACGGGGAGGACGAGGCCACCCGCCACGGCCGTAAGGGGCCGGATTCGGCTGCCGCTCTAATAAAGACCTTGTCCGCTTTGTACAAGGGAGAAGAGGAGGAATTTCTCCGCGTCAACCCACAGGGTGGATTTTCTATGTATAATCCCCCAAGTTGTGTAAGTGGACACTTTTACTTGCCCATCCGTTTTATATTCCCATCGTTAAATATTCAGTCTAACGACTTCAACACAGGAACTGCGCTAGGCTGTTAAAGAAATAAACAACCCTCCTCCACAACCCAAGGATCCGGGATAGTCCCTCGACCTGGCCTCTCAAGAGGATCCGGACTTATCTATGGAGCTGATTGATGGGGTGTTTCATCAATTGAGCAAGGACAACGCCTTGGTGGCCATCACGGCCGATTACCCAGGGCTACTCCCAGCCTCACAGGTAACTGAGACCGAAGTCCCAGCACTTTGAGAAGGGATCTATCCTCGCGTATTTTTGATTGCCGTATGACAACCGTGTTTTGCAGGGGAGGTCCTTGAGACGGGAGGCCGAGCCTGCGGCGACTAGACAACGAGGGGCGGCAAGGCCCCGCGGGCTGAAAAGAAGTGCGGTCCGGACTGAGACACCGGCGCAAAGGTATAGCGCGCCATCTTATTCCCAGGTGTTATTCCTTCAAGGCATACTGACGCTCGTGCTCTCTTTAGGACGAAGAGACCTCGCCGGACTATATCCGGAGAGGTTGCCAATCATGCCTCCACCAGCCAGGCTCCAAAGCCTGGTCCGGAAGCGGAGGCAAACACGAGGCGCGCACCAGACGATCCTCCGACAGAGGATGCGGACAGGCTGTCTGCCACCAATTCCGAGGTGGAGAGTGCCATGAACCACAGGCGTCGCCGGACAGTTCTTCGCGACGCTTGTTTCTCCCAAGAGGCATTGGATGCCTTCAATTCGGGAGATGCGTACCTCCATGCCGCTCAAAATGGTCTAGCCAGAGCCACGGAGCAATATGTAAAAGACATATGGGTAAGAAAATTTTGGTAATTATATATATACCAGTAGCCCTCGAGACTTGAAACAGTTAGAATAACTGATTTAAGGATCATTTGTTATGCAGGTTCTTACAGAAAAGAATACCCTACTGTCCCAGGAGCTGGAAGAGTGCAAAGCCCAACTTGAGGCCGCACTAGCCGCGGCAGGGGAGCCCAAGGAGACCCCCTCTGGTAATATACGCTTCGAAAGATAAATATTTTGCAAAGTGTGGCGTGGGTGCAAATCTGACAAATGAAATTGCAGATGGCGCCGGATTAAATACAGAAGAGCAACAACTCTGGCACCAGCTGAAGGCTGGTGAGAGCGTGCTGACAAAGGTGAGGCGGGAGAAGAACGATCTCCAAGAGCCAACACCAAGCTGGGCGTTGAACTGAAGGATGTTCGTGCCCAGCTGTTGGACTCCGTGAAGGAGAATCAGCGGCTTCGACGCGGCATATATAGTAAGTGCTTAAACGAAATTGAAAAAAGAGTTTGGCGAGGAAGTCGACTAACAGAGTAATGTCTGTAGGTATGCTAACAGGTCGTCCTGCAGAGGAAATGCCCGGTTCTATGGGTGACCTTCTTCCCGAGCTCTCACAACTGCACGAGCGAGTTCGGCAGGTGATGCAAAGCGTCGCCCAGGCCTTGTGGCCATCCATCTCCATGCCCGAAGTCCTTGGAGAGCTTGTAGAGAAGCTGAAGGGAGCGCGGCGGTGCTTCCGATTGTGGAAGATGTCGTCCTGCCGTCAAGGCGCCAGGGAGGCCTGGGCCATGGTGAAGACGCGGTACACGAAGGCTAACCCGAACCACATGGCCGAGGTCGGACCCGTGGGGCCCGATGGGAAGGAGTTCCCTGTGAGCTTAGTATACGGCCAAGTAGAATTGGCCGGAAAGTATTCCCAACAGGACTGTAAACTAGATAGCCTGTTAGATGGTATTGAAGAGGAATACAATTAGTCAGATTGACTATGTAATTATAATTGACATGTGTAATGCCTTCTAGCCGGATTGTAGATCGTTTGTCATGGCCGACCTTTTCGCTTCAACCTCGGGACCTGACGGTCCGGAGTGTGTCCGAATACCCTCGCGGTTATATAAGAACCGGGGTATGCATGGAGACTAGGCGTAGGGGTCATTAGTGCTTGAACAGACAAGTGCCCAACTAGTTATGTTATATTACATGGTTAGTAAGAAACATCTTCCAGGGAGAATAGTTCCGTTAGGGGTTCCTTTCCCTGGGAGGCATGCCCTAAAGTGCATGTCCATTCTGCGAAAAGAGACGCAGGAAAAACATCTGGGGGCGTATAGATAAATAAGTGGAAAAAAGATCATCTTTAGTTCACCGACCGAATATTCCCTTAAGAACGCTAGCTTTCGGCTTCACCCAGTCTGAGGTACACATCCGGCTGACCCGGCAGTAACAATCGCAGAGGTGCTCCCTTTACCACCTAGCCGAACAATCGGGAACGTAGGGGTAAGCACAGGAGCCAGGCAACCCAGCTTGGCCAAAACTTAAGTCATATTGATGCATATAATGGTGAATAAAAGGTACATGCGGAAGTGTGACACATGTGTTGGGCATGAAGCCCGTACAAATAAGCTTCTGTTTAAAGAAGCCCCCAAGTTTAATGAGCACGGATAGCGCATCACTGTATGAGCCTTTAAAGGCTATAAGAGAGAGAGAGAGAGAGAGAGAGAGAGGGGAGAAGGAGAGAAATGTAAGACAGAAAGTATATAAAAAATGGACAGAGGAAGGAGACGAACACAGAGTCCGGCGCTAGCCGTAGAATCTTCGAAGACGGGCTGCGTTCCATGGGTTCGGCTCGAGTCGGTTATCCGATGCATCTCGCAGGCGGTACGCTCCACCAGTCAGGACTTGGTCAATTATGAAGGGACCTTCCCACTTGGGCTTGAGTTTGTCCTTTTTCTTGTCCGGCAGGCATAGAACTAATCCGCCAACGTTGTAATTTTTGGCCCGTACTTCTCTGCTTTGGTATCTTCGAGTCTGCTGTTGATAGAATGCGGAACGGGCTTTTGCCACGTCACGCTCTTCCTCCAAGGCGTCCAAACTGTCCTGTCGATTGAGCTCGGCTTCTCTTTCTTCGTACATGCGCACTCGAGGTGAGTCATGAATTATGTCGCAGGGCAAAACTGCCTCTGTGCCACACACATGAAGAATGGTGTGTATCTGGTGGTGCAATTCGGCGTGGTCCGCAACCCCCAGAGTACGGAGTCGAGCTCCTCTACCCAGTGCATATTAGATTCCTTAAGGGACCGCACTAATCTGGGTTTGATGCCGCTCATGATAAGACCATTTGCACGTTCGACCTGGCCGTTAGTTTGTGGGTGATAGACGGAAGCATAATCGAGCTTGATGCCCATGTTTTTGCATCAGAGTTTTACCTCGTCGGCCGTAAAGTTCGTGCCGTTATCAGTGATGATTCTATGGGGGACGCCGTAACGGTGTACAACCCCGGATATAAAGTCTATCACCGGTCTGGATTCGGCCGTCTTAACAGGCTTGGCTTCTATCCATTTGGTGAACTTATCCACCATGACCAGTAAGTATTTTTTCTTGTGGGTTCCGCCTTTAAGGGTTCCAACCATGTCAGGCCCCCAGACTGCGAAGGGCCAAGTGATGGGGATAGTTTGGAGGGCGGTGGGTGGCATATGGCTTTGGTTCGCAAAAAGCTGGCAACCGATGCATCGTTGGACTAAGTCCTGGGCGTCTGCCCGGGCCGTCGGCCAATAAAAGCCTGTACTGAAGGCCTTGCTTACAAGGGACCAAGCTGCATCGTGATGAACGCCGAGTCCGGCATGAATTTCAGCCAGGAGGTTCCGCCCTTCCTCTTCGGAGATGCACCTTTGAAGGACTCCGGTAGTGCTTTTCTTATAAAGCTCTCCCTCATGGACTTTATAGGCTTTAGATCACCGCACTATGCAGCGTGCCTCATTTTGGTCCTCGGGGAGTTCCTGCCTGGTAAGGTAGGCGAGGAATGGTTCTGTCCATGGGGCGATGACGGCCATTATTACGTGGGCTGAAGGTGTTATTTCATTGGCAGAGCCTCCAATTATGTCAGAGTGTTCGGTGTCGGGCAGTGCGGTTGGGTCCGGGTTGTTATTGCCAGGTTCCCCTTCCCAAACTACGGACGGCTTGAACAGCCTTTCCAAGAAGATGTTGGGGGGGACTACATCGCGTTTTGTGCCAATGCGTGCCAGGACATCTGCCGCCTGATTATTTTCCCGGGCTATATGGTGAAATTCGAGCCCTTCGAACCGAGCTGACATTTTTAGGACGGCGTTGCGATAAGCTGCCATTTTTGGATCCTTGGCATCAAAATCTCCATTTATTTGGGATATTGCGAGGTTCGAGTCCCCGCGCACCTCTAGGCGTTGAATGCCCATGGATACTGCCATCCGGAGACCATGTAAAAGGGCCTCATATTCGGCTGCGTTGTTGGAGTCTGTGTACATTATCTGGAGTACATATTGAACTATGTCTCCTGTGGGGGACATCAAAACGATGCCAGCCCCTAGACCGGCCAACATTTTGGAGCCGTCGAAGTGCATGACCCAGTTTGAATATGTGACGTACTCTTTAGGGAGTTCGGCCTCCGTCCATTCTGCGACGAAGTCGGCCAAGACTTGCGACTTGATAGCTTGTCGTGGCTTGTAAGTTATGTCAAACGGGAGGAGCTCAATGGCCCATTTTGCAATCCGGCCCGTCACGTCGCGGTTGTTTATAATATCGTTAAGTGGCACTTCCGAGGCTACTGTTATTGAACACTCTTGAAAGTAGTGTCGCAGCTTCCGGGATGCCATAAATACCGCGTATGCAATCTTTTGATAATGCGGGTACCGTGACTTGCACGGAGTAAGGACAGTGGACACATAGTAGGCCGGCTTTTGAAGGGGGAATTTGTGTCCATCCGTTTCTCGTTCGACGACGAGCACTGCGCTTACGACCTAATGGGTTGCTGCAATGTATAATAGCATTGGTTCACCAATGTTTGGCGCAGCCAGGACTGGGTTTGTTGCCAAGATGGCTTTTATTTCGTCGAGTCCGGCCGTGGCTGCATCCATCCACTCGAAGTGTTCGGTGCGCCGAAGGAGGCGGTAAAGGGGTAGGGCCTTTTCTCCCAAGCGGGATATAAAGCGGCTTAGAGCCACCATGCATCCGGTTAATTTTTGTATTTGTTTGAGGTCCTTCAGGATATCCAATTGTGACAGAGCTCGGATCTTGGCTGGATTTGCTTCAATTCCTCTACCGGATACAATGAAGCCCAAGAGCTTTCCGGCTGGAACGCCGAAAACGCATTTTTCCGGGTTGAGCTTGATGTCGTATGTTCGGAGGTTACCGAATGTTAGCCTCAAGTCGTCTACTAGAGATTCGACATGTCTTGTTTTAATGACCACATCATCTACGTATGCCTCCACCGTTTTGCCGATCTGGTTTGCCAGACATGTCTGAATCATGTGCTGATATGTTGCGCCAGCGTTTTTGAGCCCGAAGGGCATTGTGTTGAAGCAGAACGGGTCGTATGGTGTGATAAATGTCGTTGCGGCATGGTCTGACTCTGCCATCTTTATTTGATGGTAGACGGAGTATGCGTCGAGGAAACACAACAAATCGTGTCCTGCGGTAGCGTCGATAATTTGATCGATGCGGGGGAGAGGGAAGGGATCCTTTGGGCAAGCCTTGTTAAGGTCTTTAAAATCAACGCACAGGCGCCAGGATTTGTCCTTCTTTGGTACCATCACCAGGTTTGCTAGCCAGTCCGGGTGTTTTATATCTTTGATGAATCCGGCCTCCAATAGCTTGGCTAGTTCCTCTCCCATGGCCTCTCTCTTAGGTTCGGAAAAACGCCGAAGAGCCTGTTTGACTGGCTTGAATCCTTTTAGGATATTTAAGCTGTGTTCGGCCAGTCTGCGTGGGATTCCTGGCATGTCTGAAGGGTGCCAGGCGAAAATGTCCCAGTTCTCTTGTAGGAACTCTCACAGTGCGGCGTCTACATCAGGGTTTAACTGTGCCCCGATGGAAGCTGTTTTATTGGGGTCCGTTGGATGGACCTGGAATTTGACTATTTCGTCCGCCGGTTTAAAGGAGGTGGACTTGGATCTTTTGTCAAGTATCACATCGTCCCTATTCACCGTGGAGCGCAGTGCAGTCAGTTCCTCAGCCACTAGGGCTTCGGATAGCGCCTCGAGGGCCAGTGCGACTGTCTTGTTTTCGCGCGGAGTGCTATGTCTGGATCACTAGCAAGAGTGATGATTCCTTTAGGCCCGGGCATCTTGAGCTTCCTGTACCCGTAATGGGGTATTGCTTGGAAGATTGTAAACGCTTCCCGCCCGAGCAGACCGTGATATCCGCTACTGAACGGGGCCACTTGGAACGTGACCTCTTCGGACCTGTAATTATCCGGCGTGCTGAACACCACATCTAGTGTGATTTTTCCTGTACAGCGCGCTTCCCAACTGGGGATTATTCCTCTAAAGGTTGTGCTACTTCGCTCAATGCGGTTCTAGTCTATTTCCATTTTTTGAAGGGTTTCCTCATAAATGAGGTTCAATCCGCTGCCGCCATCCATGAGTACCTTGGTAAGACGAAAGCCGTCCACTATTGGACTGAGGACCAATGCGGCTGGTGCTCGGGCTATTCGGAATTTAGGTTCATCACTGGCGTTAAAAGTAATAGCCGTGTCACTCCATGGGTTTATTGTTGCTACTTGGTAGACTTCGGCAAGGCTGCGGAGTGTTCTTTTTCGCATATTATTTGATGCGAAAGTCTCGAAGACTGTTAATACCGTACTGGTGTCTCTAGGGTGGCTTTCTGTGGCTTCTGGAATTAGAAGATCTTCGCCAATTTTTGCCACCTGCCGGAGTATCCAACATGCTCTAAGGCTATGAGTTGGTGTGGCGCCCTCTGCACTGTGAATTTTACAGGGTCCATTAAGCCATCTTTCCAGCACGGTTCCGTGCCCTGTAGAGGGATTTTGCTTTTTGGTATTGAACCCGGGTGTCTGGCGATGATGCACCCTTTTATTTTGGACTGGGTTTGTATTCAAGGCCGGATTGTCACAAAATTTTATTTCGGTTTTCCAGGCGCTTTCCATCGCATAGTACTTTCGTACTATGGACGCCAAGTCAGCGAAGCGTGTAATATCATGGCGACTTATGGCGTTGAGGATTCCCTTGTCCGTGCAATTATTGCAGAAGAATGAAATTGTGTCTTCCTCGCGGCAGTCCTTTATCCTGTTCATAACCAGGAGGAATCTGGCCCAGTAATGATGTACTGTTTCTTCGGGCTCTTGCCTAATTTGGGATAGATCGCTTATGTACGGGTGGGTGGGTGGAATCAAATCCGAAACCTCACCCAATCCGAGACCCAGGGGCCAAGGAGTTTCCGAAGTCGGAAGTTTGGATTCTTGGATGCTGTCCAATGAATCTGGCCCGTCGCCTGACTTTAAGTTCAGGTCTTGAGTGATGTCCTCCCCTCCGCGGGTATCCTGCTTGGAGAGATCGGGAATCCGGACATAGCTAGTCCTTAAGATAGATGAAGGGTCGCCGCACTGTCCCTCTACCACGGCAACATGATGGGTGACCTAGGGAGAGTTAATCTCTCTCAGATCAGGTATAGGCCCAATCTGGTCGTAATCTGTAGCGACTCCCAGGGCGGCGAAGCGATCCAAGAGCTCGTTTATGGAAGAGATCTCCATTGGATCTAGCTGCTTCGCGAATTCCAAGCTGATGTGAAGATTGCTTTCGATGACCCGAGAGGTCATCGTCGGTGCAGCAGCCGAACGGGCGGTCATAAGGAAACCACCTAGCCTGAGAGTCTGGCCGACAGCCAAAGCTCCTTTAGCAACGGTGCCGTCTTTAAAGACGGGATGAGGCATCCTTCCTGATGGCGAAGGCACAGAGGAACTCTCAATGAAAGCACCAATGTCGGTGTCAAAACCGGCGGATCTAGGGTAGGGGGTCCCGAACTGTGAGTCTAGGCGGATGGTAATAGGAGGCAGGGGACACAATGTTTTACCCAGGTTCGGGCCCTCTTGATGGAGGTAAAACCCTATGTCCTGCTTGATTAATATTGATGATATGGGTAGTACAAGAGTAGATCTACCACGAGATCAGAGAAGCTAAACCCTAGAAGCTAGCCTATGGTATGATTGTTGTTCCTACGGACTAAAACCCTCCGGTTTATATAGACACCGGAGGGGGCTAGGGTTACACAGAGTCGGTTACAATGGTAGGAAATCTACATATCGGTATCGCCAAGCTTGCCTTCCACGCCAAGGAAAGTCCCTTTCGGACACGGGACGAAGTCTTCAATCTTGTATCTTCATAGTCCAGGAGTTCGGCCGAAGGTATAGTCCGGCTATCCGGACACCCCCTAATCCAGGACTCCCTCAAAGACTATGAGCCTAGGGGAAAGGAGGAGATGAGCTTAGATGATGAAGTCCCATTACCTCAACCTGGGGACATGCATGTGGAGTTCAAAAAGTCAAGCCTCCCCGATAGAGCAAAGAAACCTAAGATTGAGTTTATCCCTTTTTGCCTCTTGCAGGAAAACAAATAGGAACTATGAAAAAAGGTATTAAGCCTTGAGCAGGAGATCGATGACCTAAGGGAGGAAAATTCTATCCTCAAGCGCAAATTAAGGAAGAAGCACAAGCCACCAACAACTCCATCATCACCACCTCCGAAGAAGGAGACATAAACACATGGGTATGGGCACTCCCCTTGGCAACTGCCAAGCTTGGGGGAGTGCCCCGGTATCGTGTCACCATCACACTTTTATCTTTACCATTTTTCTTAGTCCGGTCCTTTTGGTAATATCTTGATCTAGTAGAATAAAGTTTTAGTATGATCTAGTTTTGAGTTTTGCTTTATGATCCTTCTATGTAATCGAGTCCATGAGCTATATATAATAAATATTAGTGTTGAGTAAAGGGCTTGATTATCTTGCTATGATTTTGAGGGAATAGAATAGAAGAGAAAGAATAAAAATAAATAAAGAGATCATATGGATCCTATGGAGAGTAATGACTTCACATATAAAGAGTATGATGAATAAAAATTGTTGAGAGTTGACAAGCATAGTTTTGGTCATCGTTGCAATTAATAGGAAGTAATAAAGAAAGAGAGGTTTTCACATATAGATATACTATCTTGGACATCTTTTATGATTGTGAGCACTCACTACAATATGACATGCTAAAAGGTTGAGGTTGGACAAGGAAGACAACGTAATGGGTTATGTTTTCTTACATCTGAAATAAATTATATCGTCATGGATCATCCAACATGTTGAGCTTGCCTTTCCCTCTCTTTCTAGTATCAAGTTTAGCAATTCTAGCAGCTTCATCGCAGAAGTAAATAACATGCCCATCAATATTATCAACCAAGAGATCTTTAACCATAGCAACACTAGGTACAACTTTAATTTGCTCAGAGGGTTTGGGTGTTCTAATATTACTTTTGTTGACCACAGTTGAAGCTTTAGCATGATCCTTTATTCTAATAGGGAAAGGTTGTTTCTCAATATAAGCGGTAGGAACAATAGGATCAACATTATAAGTGATAGTCTTTTCTTCAACTTTAATAGGTTCAACTACTTTTACTTCAATGGGAGGATGATATTTAAGCCACTTCTCCTTAGGGAGATCAACATGAGTAGCTAAGGATTCACAGAAAGAAGCTACTATCTCAGAGTCAAGTCCATATTTAGTACTAAATTCACGAAAAGCATCGGTATCCATAAAAGATTTAACACAATCAAATTTAGGTGTTATACCTGTTGGGGAACGTAGTAATTTCAAAATTTTCCTACGCACACGCAAGATCATGGTGATGCATAGCAACGAGAGGGGAGAGTGTTGTCTACGTACCCTCGTAGACCGGCAACGGAAGCGTTGACACAATGTAGAGGAAGTAGTTGTACGTCTTCCCGATCCGACCGGTCCAAGTACCGAACACACGGCACCTCCGAGTTCAGCACACGTTCATCTCGATGACGTTCCGCGAACTCCGATCTAGCAGAGCTTCACGGGAGAGTTCCGTCAGCACAACGGCGTGATGACGGTGATGATGTTGCTACCGACGCAGGGCTTCGCCTAAGCACCGCTATGATATGACCGAGGTGGAATATGGTGGAGGGGGGCACCGCACACGGCTGGGACAGATCAACATATCAACTTGTGTGTCTATGGGGTGCCCCCTAGCCACGTATATAAAGGAGTGGAGGAGGGGGAGGGCCGGCCCTCTCTATGGCGCGCCCTAGGGGAGTCCTACTCCCACTGGGAGTAGGATTCCCCCTTTCCTAGTAGAACTAGGAGCCCTTCCAAGTAGTAGGAGTAGGAGGGAAGGAAAGGGAAGGGAAAAGGAGAAGGAAGGAAGGGGGCGCCCCCCCTCCCTAGTCCAATTCGGACCAGACCATGGGGAGGGGTGCGGCCACCCTTTGAGGCCTTTCTCTCCTTTCCCGTATGCCCATTAAGGCCCAATACAAATTCCCGTAACTCCCCGGTACTCCCGAAAATACCCGAATCACTTGGAACCTTTCCGATGTCCGAATATAGTCGTCCAATATATCCATATTTACGTCTCGACCATTTCGAGACTCCTCGTCATGTCCCCGATCTCATCCGGGACTCCGAACTACCTTCGGTACATCAAATCACGTAAACTCATAATACAATCGTCACCGAAACTTTAAGCATGCGGACTCTACGGGTTCGAGAACAATGTAGACATGACCGAGACACGTCTCCGGCCAATAACCAATAGCGGAACCTGGATGCTCATATTGGCTCCCACATATTCTACGAAGATCTTTATCGGTCAAACCGCATAACAACATACGGTGTACCCTTTGTCATCGGTATGTTACTTGCCCGAGATTCAATCGTCGGTATCTCAATACCTAGTTCAATCTCGTTACCAACAAGTCTCTTTACTCGTTCTGTAATACATCATCCTGCAACTAACTTATTAGTTGCAATGCTTGCAAGGCTTTAAGTGATGTGCATTACCGAGAGGGCCCAGAGATACCTCTCCGACAATCGGAGTGACAAATCCTAATCTCGAAATACGCCAACCCAACAAGTACCTTTGGAGACACATGTAGAGCGCCTTTATAATCACCCAGTTACGTTGTGATGTTTGTTAGCACACAAAGTGTTCCTCCGGTAAACGGGAGTTGCATAATCTCATAGTCATAGGAACATGTATAAGTCATGAAGAAAGCAATAGCAACAAACTAAACGATCAAGTGCTATGCTAACGGAATGGGTCAAGTCAATCACATCATTCTCCTAATGATGTGATCCCGTTAATCAAATGACAACTCTTTGTCTATGGCTAGGAAACATAACCATCTTTGATCAACGAGCTAGTCAAGTAGAGGCATACTAATGACACTCTGTTTGTCTATGTATTCACACATGTATCATGTTTCCGGTTAATACAATTCTAGCATTAATAATAAACATTTATCATGATATAAGGAAATAAATAATAACTTTATTATTGCCTATAGGGCATATTTCCTTCAGTCTCCCACTTGCACTAGAGTCAATAATCTAGTTCACATCGCCATGTGATTTAACACCAATAGTTCACATCACCATGTGATTAACACCCATAGTTCACATTGTCATGTGACCAACACCCAAAGGGTTTACTAGAGTCAATAATCTAGTTCACATTACTATGTGATTAACACCCAAAGAGTACTAAGGTGTGATCATGTTTTGCTTGTGAGAGAAGTTTAGTCAATGGGTCTGCCACATTCAGATCTGTAAGTATTTTGCAAATTTCTATGTCAACAATGCTCTGCATGGAGCTATTCTAGCTAATTGCTCTCACTTTCAATATGTATCCAGATTGAGATTTAGAGTCATCTGGACCAGTGTCGAAATTTGCATCGACGTAACCCTTTAGACGAACCTTTTTGTCACCTCCATAATCGAGAAACATATCCTTATTCCACTAAGGATAATTTGACCGCTGTCCAGTGATCTACTCCTAGATCACTATTGTACTCCCTTGCCAAAACAGTGTACGATATACAATAGATCTGGTACACAGCATGGCATATTTTATAGAACCTATGGCCAAGGCATAGGCAATGATTTCATTCTCTCTCTATCTTCTGCTGTGGTCGGGTTTTGAGTCTTACTCAACTTCACACCTTGTAACATAGGCAAGAACTCTTTGTTTGACTGTTCCATTTTGAACTACTTCAAAATCTTGTCAAGGTATGTACTCATTGAAAAACTTATCAAGCGTCTTGATCTATCTCTATAGATCTTGTTGCTCAATATGTAAGCAGCTTCACCGAGGTCTTTCTTTGAAAAACTCCTTTCAAACACTCCTTTATGCTTTGCAGAATAATTCTACATTATCTCTGATCAACAATATGTCATTCACATATACTTATCAGAAATGCTATAGTGCTCCCACTCACTTTCTTGTAAATACAGGCTTCACTTCAAGTCTGTATAAAACTATATGCTTTGATCAACTTATCAAAGCGTATATTCGACTCCGAGATGCTTGCACCAGTCCATAGATGGATCGCTGGAGCTTGCATATTTTGTTAGCACCTTTAGGACTGACAAAACTTTCTTGTTGCATCATATACAACTCTTCTTTAATAAATCCATTAAGGAATGTAGTTTTGTTTATCCATTTGCCAGATTTCATAAAATGTGGCAATTGCTAACATGATTCAGACGGACTTAAGCATAGATACGAGTGAGAAACTCTCATCGTAGTCAACACCTTGAACTTGTCAAAAACCTTTTGCAACAATTCTAGCTTTGTAGATAGTAACACTACTATCAGCGTCCGTCTTCCTCTTGAAGATCCATTTAATCTCAATGGCTCGCCGATCTTTGGGCAAGTCAATAAAAGTCCATACTTTGTTCTTATACATGGATATCATCTCAGATTTCATGGCCTCAAGCCATTTCCCAGAATCTAGGCTCATCATCGCTTCCTCATAGTTCATAGGTTCGTCATGGTCAAGTAACATGACCTCCAGAACAGGATTACCGTACCACTCTGGTGCGGATCTCACTCTGGTTTACCTACGAGGTTCGGTAGTAACTTGATCTGAAGTTACATGATCATCATCATTAGCTTCCTCACTAATTGGTGTAGTAGTCACAGGAACAGATTTCTGTGATGAACTACTTTCCAATAAGGGAGCAGGTACAGTTACCTCATCAAGTTCTACTTTCCTCCCACTCACTTCTTTCGAGAGAAACTCCTTCTCTAGAAAGGATCCATTCTCAGCAACGAATATCTTGCGTGCGGATCTGTGATAGAAGTTGTACCCAACAGTTTCTTTTGGGTATCCTATGAAGATTTACTTCTCCGATTTGGGTTCGAGCTTATCATGTTGAAACTTTTTCACATAAGCATTGCAGTCCCAAACTTTAAGAAATGACATCTTAGGTTTCTCGCCAAACCACAGTTCATACAGTGTCATCTCCACGGATTTAGATGGTGCCCTATTTAACGTGAATGTAGCTGTCTCTAATGCATAACCCCAAAACGATAGTGGTAGATCGGTAAGAGACATCATAGATCGCACTATATCTAATAAAGTACGGTTATGACGTTTGGACACACCATTACACTGTGGTGTTCCAAGTGGCGTGAGTAGTGAAACTATTTCACATTGTTTTAACTGAAGGCCAAACTCGTAACTCAAATATTTTACTTCTGCGATCATATCGTAGAAACTTTTATTTTTGTTACGATGATTCTCCACTTCACTCTGAAATTCTATCAACTTTTCAAATATTTCAGACTTGTGTTTCATCAAGTAGATATAATCATATCTGCTCAAATCATCTGTGAAGATCAGAAAATAATGATACCTACCGCGAGCCTCAATATTCATCGGAACACATACATTAGTATGTATGATTTCCAACAAATCTGTTGCTCGCTCCATTGTTCCGGAGAACGAAGTCTTAGTCATCTTGCCCAACGGGCATGGTTCGCAAGCATCAACTGATCCATAATCAAGTGATTCCAAAAGCCCATCAACATGGAGTTTCTTCATGCGCTTTACACCAATATGACCTAAACGGCAGTGCCATAAATAAGTTGCACTATCATTATTAACTTTGCATCTTTTGGCTTCAATATTATGAATATGTGTATCACTACGATCGAGATCCAATGAACCATTTTCATTGGGTGTATAACCATAGAAGGTTTTATTCATGTAAACAGAAAAACAATTATTCTCTAACTTAAATGAATAACCGTATTGCAAAAAATGATCAAATCATATTAATGCTCAATGCAAACACCAAATAACATTTATTTAGGTTCAACACTAATCCCGAAAGTATAGGGAGTGTGAGGTGATGATCATATCAATCTTGGAACCACTTCCAACACACATCGTCACTTCACCCTTGACTAGTCTCTGTTCATTCTGCAACTCCCGTTTCGAGTTACTACTCTAAGCAACTGAACTAGTATCAAATACCGAGGGGTTGCTATGAACACTAGTTAAATACACATCAATAATCTGTATATCAAATATACCTTTGTTCACTTTGCCATCCTTCTTATCCGCCAAATACTTGGGGCAGTTCCGCTTGTAGTGACCAGTCCCTTTGCAATAGAAGCACTTAGTCTCAGGCTTAGGTACAGACTTGGGTTTCTTCTCCTGAGCAGCAACTTGCTTGCTTTTCTTCTTGAAGTTCCCCTTCTTCCCTTTGCCCTTTTCTTGAAACTAGTGGTCTTGTCAACCATCAACACTTGATGCTTTTCTTGATTTCTACCTTCGTTGATTTCAGCATCACGAAGAGCTTGGGAATTGTTTTCTTCATCCCTTGCATACTATAGTTCATCACAAAGTTCTACTAACTTGGTGACGGTGACTAGAGAATTCTGGCAATCACTATTTTATCTGGAAGATTAACTTCCACTTGATTCAAGCGATTGTAGTACCCAGACAATCTAAGCACATGCTCACTGCTTGAGCTATTCTCCTCCATCTTTTAGCTATAGAACTTGTTGGAGACTTCATATCTCTCAACTCGGGTATTTGCTTGAAATATTAACTTCAACTCCTAGAACATCTCATATGGTCCATGACGTTCAAAACGTCTTTGAAGTCCCGATTCTAAGCCGTTTAAGCATGGTGCACTAAACTATCAAGTAGTCATCATATTGAGCTAGCCAAATGTTCATAACGTCTGTATCTGCTCCTGCAATAGGTATGTCACCTAGCAGTGCATCAAGGACATAATTCTTCTGTGCAGCAATGAGGATAAACCTCAAATCACGGATCCAATCCGCATCATTGCCACTAACATCTTTCAACTTAGTTTTCTCTAGGAACATATAAAAATTAAACGGGGAGCAACATCGCGAGCCATTGATCTACAACATAGATATGCTAATACTACCAGGACTACGTTCATGATAAATTAAAGTTCAATTAATCATATTACTTAAGAACTCACACTTAGATAGACATCCCTCTAATCATCTAAGTAATCACGTGATCCAAATCAACTAAACCATAACCGATCATCACGTGAAATGGAGTAGCTTTCAATGGTGAACATCACTATGTTGATCATATCTACTATATGATTCACGCTTGACCTTTCGGTCTTAGTGTTACGAGGCCATATATGCATATGCTAGGCTCGTCAAGTTTAACCTGAGTATTTTGCGTGTGCAAAACTGGCTTGCACCCATTGTAGATGGACGTAGAGCTTATCACACCCGATCATCACATGGTGTCTGGGCACGACGAACTTTGGCAACGGTGCATACTCAGGGAGAACACTTTTTATCTTGAAATTTAGTGAGAGATCATCTTATAATGCTATCGTCAATCAAAGCAAAATAAGATGCATAAAAGATAAACATCACATGCAATCAAAATATGTGACATGATATGGCCATCATCATCTTGTGCCTTTGATCTCCATCTCCAAAGCATCGTCATGATTTCCATCGTCACCGGCATGACACCATGATCTCCATCATCTTGATCTATATCAATGTGTCGTCACATGGTCGTCTCGCCAACTATTGCTCTTGCAACTATTGCTATCGCATAGCGATAAATTAAAGCAATTATTTGGCGCTTGCATCTTATGCAATCTTATGCAATAAAGAGACAACCATAAGGCTTCTGCCAGTTGCCGATAACTTCAACAAAACATGATCATCTTATACAACAACTTATATCTCATCACGTCTTGACCATATCACATCACAACATGCCCTGCAAAAACAAGTTAGACGTCCTCTACTTTGTTGTTGCAAGTTTTACGTGGCTGCTACGGGCTTAGCAAGAACCGTTCTTACCTACGCATCAAAACCACAACGATAGTTTGTCAAGTTGGTGTTGTTTTAACCTTCTCAAGGACCGGGCGTAGCCACACTCGGTTCAACTAAAGTTGGAGAAACTGACACCCGCTAGTCACCTGTGTGCATAGCACGGCGGTAAAACCAGTCTCGCGTAAGCGTACACGTAATGTCGGTCCGGGCCCCTTCATCCAACAATACCGCCGAACCAAAGTGTGACATGCTGGTAAGTAGTATGACTTATATCGCCCACAACTCACTTGTGTTCTACTCGTGCATATTACATCAACGCATAAAACCTGGCTCAGATGCCACTGTTGGGGAACGTAGTAATTTCAGAATTTTCCTACGCACACGCAAGATCATGGTGATGCATAGCAATGAGAGGGGAGAGTGTTGTCTACGTACCCTCGTAGACCGGCAACGGAAGCGTTGACACAACATAGAGGAAGTAGTTGTACGTCTTCCCGATCCGACCGGTCCAAGTACTGAACGCACGGCACCTCCGAGTTCAGCACACGTTCAGCTCGATGACGTTCCGCGAACTCCGATCCAGCAGAGCTTCACGGGAGAGTTCCGTCAGCACAACGGCGTGATGACGGTGATGATGTTGCTACCGACGCAAGGCTTCGCCTAAGCACCGCTACGATATGACCAAGGTGGAATATGGTGGAGGGGGGCACCGCACACGGCTGGGAGAGATCAACAGATCAACTTGTGTGTCTATGGGGTGCCCCCTGGCCACGTATATAAAGGAGTGGAGGAGGGGGAGGGCCGGCCCTCTCTATGGCGCGCCCTAGGGGAGTCCTACTCCCACTGCGAGTAGGATTCACCCTTTCGTAGTAGAACTAGGAGCCCTTCCAAGTAGTAGGAGTAGGAGGGAAGGAAAGGGAAGGGAAAAGGAGAAGGAAGGAAGGGGGCGCCCCCCTCCCTAGTCCAATTCGGACCAGACCATGGGGAGGGGTGCGGCCACTCTTTGAGGCCTTTCTCTCCTTTCTCATATGGCCCATTAAGGACCAATACGAATTCCCGTAACCCCCCGGTACTCCCGAAAATACCCGAATCACTCGGAACCTTTCCGATGTCCGAATATAGTCGTCCAATATATCGATCTTTACGTCTCGACCATTTTGAGACTCCTCGTCATGTCCTTGATCTCATCCGGGACTCCGAAATACCTTCGGTACATCAAATCACATAAACTCATAATACAATCGTCACCGAAACTTTAAGCGTGCGAACCCTACGGGTTCGAGAACTATGTAGACATGACCGAGACACGTCTCCGTCCAGTAACCAATAGCGGAACCTGGATGCTCATATTGGCTCCCACATATTCTACGAACATCTTTATCGGTCAAACCGCATAACAACATACGTTGTTCCCTTTGTCATTGGTATGTTACTTGCCCGAGATTCGATCGTCGGTATCTCAATACCTAGTTCAATCTCGTTACCGGCAAGTCTCTTTACTCATTTCGTAATACATCATCCCTCAACTAACTTATTAGTTGCAATGCTTGCAAGGCTTTAAGTGATGTGCATTACTGAGAGGGCCCAGGGATACCTCTCCGACAATTGGAGTGACAAATCCTAATCTCGAAATACGCCAACCCAACACGTACCTTTGGAGACACCTGTAGAGCACCTTTATAATCACCCAGTTACGTTGTGACGTTTGGTAGCACACAAAGTGTTCCTCCGGTAAACGGGAATGGGTCAAGTCAATCACATCATTCTCCTAATGATGTGATCTCGTTAATCAAATGACAACTCTTTGTCTATGGCTAGGAAACATAACCATCTTTGATCAACGAGCTAGTCGAGTAGAGGCATACTAGTGACACTCTGTTTGTCTATGTATTCACACATGTATCACGTTTCCGGTTAATACAATTCTAGCATGAATAATAAACATTTATCATGATATAAGGAAATAAATAATAACTTTATTATTTCCTCTAGGGAATATTTCCTTCAATACCTGACTCCTTACCTTCGTCGAGTTCCCAATCTTCAGAGTTGCGTTTAATTCTTTCCAATAAATCCCATCTGAATTCAATAGTCTTCATCATCAAAGAACCGGTACAGGAAGTATCGAGCATGGAGCGATTATTGAGAGAAAGTCGAGCATAAAAATAATAATAATTTCTCTTGAGAGCTCATGATTGGGGCATGAATATAACATTGAATTAAGCCTCCCCCAAGCTTGAGCGATGCTTTCTCCTTCGCGAGGCCAAAAATTATATATATAATTACGATCACGATGAACCAGATGCATAGGATAAAACTTCTGATGAAATTCCAATTTCAATCGGTCGTAGTTCCATGATCCAATATCATCGCATAGCCTAAACCATGTCAATGCCTTTCCCTTCAAATATAAAGGGAAGAACTTCTTCTCGATAACATCCTCGGGCATACCTGCAAGCTTAAATAATCCACAAACTCCATCCACATAGATTAGGTGCAAATCGGGATGCAATGTTCCATCTCCTATAAAAGGATTAGCTAGCAGTTTCTCTATCATACCCGAAGGAATTTCAAAGTAAACATTTTCAGTAGGTTTAGTAGGTTGAGGAGCAACTCTTTGATCTACTGGTCGGGGTGAACAAACCCCGAACAAGCCCCTCAAAGGATTACTTTCCATAGTAACAACTGACAGTAAATTTCAGCACACTATATAAATTTTTGAAGGAAATATGCCCTAGAGGCAATAATAAAGTTATTATTTATTTCCTTATATCATGATAAATGTTTATTATTCATGCAAGAATTGTATTATCCGGAAACATAATACTTGTGTGAATACATAGACAAACTAAACGTCACTAGTATGCCTCTACTTGACTAGCTCATTAATCGAAGATGGTTATGTTTCCTAACCATAGACATGTGTTGTCATTTGATTAACGGGATCACATCATTAGGAGAATGATGTGATTGACATGACCCATTCCATTAGCTTAGCACCCGATCGTTTAGTATGTTGCTATTGCTTTCTTCATGACTTATACATGTTCCTATGACTATGAGATTATGCAACTCCCCTTTGCTGGAGGAACACTTTGTGTGCTACCAAACGTCACAATGTAACTAGGTGACTATAAAGGAGCTCTACAGGTGTCTCCAAAGGTACATGTTGGGTTGGCGTATTTCGAGATTAGGATTTGTCACTCCAATTGTCGGAGAGGTATCTCTGGGCCCTCTCGGTAATGCACATCATATAAGCCTTGCAAGCATTGCAACTAATGAGTTAGTTGCGAGATGATGTATTATGAAACGAGTAAAGAGACTTGCCGGTAATGAGATTGAACTAGGTATTGAGATACTGACGATCGAATCTCGGGCAAGTAACATACCGATGACAAAGGGAACAATGTATGTTGTTATGCGGTCTGACCGATAAAGATCTTCATAGAATATGTAGGAGCCAATATGAGCATCTAGGTTCCGCTATTGGTTATTGATCGGAGACGTGTCTCGGTCATGTCTACATTGTTCTCGAACCCGTAGGGTCCGCACGCTTAACGTTACGATGACTTTTTCATTATGAGTTTATATATTTTGATGTACCGAAGTTTGTTCGGAGTCCTGGATGTGATCACGGACATGACGAGGAGTCTCAAAATGGTCGAGACATAAAGATTGATATATTGGAAGCCTATGTTTGGACATCGGAAGTGTTCCGGGTGAAATCGGCATTTTACCGGAGTACCGGGAGGTTACCGGAACCCCCGGTAACCTAATGGGCCTTAAAGGGCCTAGTGGAGGAAGAGGAGAGGAGGCCTAGGGGCAGCCGCATGCCCCTTCCCCCCCAAGTCCGAATTGGACAAGGAGGGGGGGCGGCGCCCCCCTTTCCTTTCTTCCCTCTCCTCCTTCCCCCCAAGTCCTAATCCAACTAGGGAAAGGGGGGAGTCCTACTCACGGTAGGAGTAGGACTCCTCCGGCGCGCCTCCTCCTTGGGCCGGCCGCACCCCCCTTGCTCCTTTATATACGGGGGCAGGGGGGCACCTCTAAACACACAAGTTGATCTTCAAGATCGTTCTCTTAGCCGTGTGCGGTGCCCCCCTCCACCATAGTCCTCAATATGTCATAGCCCTAGAATTGGTTGTAACTAGTTGCACAAGCATTCATGCATCATGTATATATTTATGAAAGTTGAATTGGGGAAAGTGGGAAGCCTCAGAAGTCTTTTACAAAAATGATCAACATTAAAAAAATTGTTTCAAATAAACCCAAGAAAATGTTCCTGTTAAGCTATAAAAATATTGGCAAGAGGTAAAACTCAAACCAATATTTTTGGAGTCTCAGAAATATTTATTTTGGGCCTTTGAATTAATTCAACAACTATTTGCATTGGATACATATTCTTTATATAATTAATATATGTCCAATAATTCTGGAACATTTTATGTGGTTTTGTATATTTTAGCTCTAGCCACATAATTATTTTCAGGATTTTATAAAATGGTTTGGTGTTAAAACTAAAACCAAAACAAATCGCAGAAAGAAAATAGAAAACAGAGAACAGAGGCTCACCTGGAACTTACCTGGCGGCCCAAGTGGCCGGCCCAGCCCACCTGGCCCCCCTCCCCTGTCGTCTTCCTCCTTTGCCAGGAGGATGGGTGTGTGCCCGCAGTGCTCCAGCACGCGCACGGCCACCGACGGCCACCTCCTGCTTGCCGTTTCGCCCTGGACGCCTCCATGCGTCGCCACGCGCCCCCCGACCTCTTTCTCTCATGTCCGCAGCTCCTCCACTCCTCTGGCTCCCTCTCCCTCTCTTCCCGAGCGCACCAGAGGGCGCCGCCGTGCTCTACCACGGCCATCGGCCACCCCACACCTCGCCGACGCGCCAAGAAGCCCCGCCTCGTTCCCCTCTTCCTCCTCACCAAGGCGGAAGGCGCCGGAAGCCCTGCGATGCCGCCAACATATCTTCTTCCTTGCCGGTTGCCGGAGATCCTCCTTGCCGCCCCGACTGCTCCGGACCGTCTCCGAGCTCGATGACCCCCTCGTCCGACTCGCCGTGAGCCTCCGACCCTGCCCATCCCTCTCTTCTTCCCCGTAGGCCTCCGTAGCCACCGGACTGCCTACGCCCAAACCCGCCGCCGCCGATGCGACTCCGACGACCAAATGGTCCGCCCGACGCGTCCAACCCACTCACCGCATCGCGTAGGCCCCCGCTAGCGCCTCAGCTCCCTGGCTCGCGCACTGCAGCCCCGTAGCCACAAACGCCCGAACACCAGCGCCGCCCCGAGCTCGTTTCCGGCGAGCTCCGGCCGTCCCTGCTGCTGCCGCATGCCTCCCTGGATGCGGGCGAGCCCCAGCTCCCCGCGCGTGCCCTCCGCTGCTCGTTTGGGCACCGGAGGAGCAATCCCGCGCCCTCCGCTGCGTCTGCTGCCGCCGGCGGCTAAACGCCGGCGCGTTAGCCCAGTTGACCAAGGGGTTTAACCTCCCCTGGCTCAATGACAGGTGGGGCCACCCTGCTAACTAACCTAAATTAGGATTAACTAATCCTAGCTAATTTAGCTTAGCTACTGACATGTGGGCCCATGCCCCACTAACACTTTAGTTAGGACTAAATTAGCACTAACAGTCTCTGTTAATTAGCCTAGTCACTGACCAGTGGGTCCCAGCGTCAGGTTTGACCTGGGCTGACGTTGTTGACTTGATGACATCATTCTGACGTCAGGATGACGCAGTAATGCTTTCTGGATTTTAAATAAATTAGAAATGATTTATTTAATTCAGAAAATGTCCAAAACTTCCAAACATCATAGAAATTCAACCGTAACTCCAAATGAAATAAATTATATATGAAAAATTATCAGAAAAATTCAAGGAATCCATCTGTACCATTTTCATGCATGTTAGAACAACTTAAGGCCACTGTTGAGGACAAATCAAATGAATGGTATTTAAATAACCACATGTGGAGTTTGAATTTGAACTTTGGGTTCAAACCAACTTCATTTAATTGTGTTGCTAGTTGCATTAGCTCAATCAACAACATATTGCCATGTCGTTGTCATGCATCATGTTGTGCATTGCATTGATTGTGTTCCTTCTCTGTTGCCGGTGGTTGTCCCCTCTTGATAGACGTTGTACCGACGCTGTGATCGTTGACACTGATGAAGACCCAATGATATCTTCAGAAGTGCCAGGCAAGCAAAACCCCCTTGTTCATTCCGATACAACCCCACTCTCTCGCTCCTGCTCTCTTTTACTGCATTAGGACAACAACGATTCATCTGTTACTTGTTGCGGTAGTTGAACCCCTTATCCTCTGCATGACCTGTCATTGCCACAGTAAATAGATGAAACCCACTAGCATGAGTAGGAGTTGTTTGAGCCCTGATGTGCCTACTCATTCATGCTTGTTTGTCATGCCTGCTATTGCATAGAGTTGCGTCAGGTCTGATTCATCAGGAATGAATCGGAGGTGTGTGAACATGTCCTACCGTGTGTGAGCTAAGTGTGTGAATACGTTTTTGGTAAAGGTAGCGGTGAGAGGCCATATAGGAGTACATGGTGGGTTGTCTCATTGCAGTCGTCCTCGGGAACTGAGTTCTGTGTCTGTGATCCATGAACAACTACTACCACTCATTGGGATCCTTAATTGACCCTCTCGGCTTCTTAATCACCCTAGTACTCTGTCCAGGAGTTCCAACTAGTTTCTGGTGTTTGTAGGTTATGTGTTGGCGGCCGTGCGTAGTGCTGACCCTAGGGGTGGGCTATGTTCCGGTAGATACACCGTGGCACGGTGTACCGGGCTCCCGTTTGGTGTCTCGTGAACCCTGTTCACATCGTTCGGGGCCGTATGTGGAAACCTCGGCCGGACTCCCTGCGGATGGAACCTGGATAGGCGATAAACCTGGACTAGAGACTTAAGTGTTTAGGTAGGCCGTGGCTGACACCCTCGCCAGGCTTCCGCTTGAAGGTTGCCGAGATACATGACGTGTATATGGTGGTAAGTGGTGGGAGCGTGTGTGAAGAAGTACACCCCTGCAGGGTTATCATTATCTATTCGAATAGCCGGATTCCTCGGATATGGAAACTTGGACCCCTTGCATAGTTCATAGACAAGTGAAAGTGGATACTCTAAAACTCGCAAGATAAGTGTGAGTGCTATGGATGGCCTTCTCGTAGGGAGACGGGAGCAGTTCCATAGTGGTGTATTGAATGGTGAATATGTGGACTCGTGTGCGCCACCTCAAAAGAGTTGCTTGCAGTCGTAGTTCAGGTTAGCCACTGAGTCAAAGCTGGCTTGCTGCAGTTAAACTCCACCACCCCCCCCCCTTGTTGATACTGATGCATATGTAGCTAGTTCTGATGTAAGTCTTGCTGAGTACCTTTGTACTCACGTTTGCTTAATTTATGTTTTGCAGAGAGAGACTTCGGTCTCGCTAGTAGTTGCGCGTGGACTTCGACGTTTAGCTTGATACCTCAGCTACGATCTTGTGCCCTCGGCAGGATCTGGTAGATAGTCGGGCTTCTTAGCCTTTTTCATTTGTAGATGTCTGTACTCAGACATGTTAAGCTTCCGCATGTGCTTTGCATTGTATGCTATGATTGTTGGGTCATGAGACCCATGTTTGTAATATCTCGCTCCTCGGAGCCTAATGAATAAATACTTGAGTTGTAGAGTTATGTTGTGATGCCATGTTGTATTTACACATATCGAGCATATTGTGTATATGATTGAAATGCTTGGTATGTGTGGGATCCGACAATCTAGTTGTTTATCCTTGGCAGCCTCTCTTATGGGGAAATGTAGTCTAGTGCTTCCATGAGCCATAGTAGTCCGCTACAGCCCGGTTCACCGGAGTCCTGCTAGCCCAGCACTACTGCTCAGGACACTTGACTGGCCGGCATGTGTTTCACTTCGTTCCTGTGTCTGTCCCTTCGGGGAAATGTCACGTGGTGACATCCGGAGTCCTGCCTAGCCTGCTACAGCCCGGGTTCCCGGAGTCCTGTTAGCCCAGTGCTACAGCCCGGATTCACACGCTGCTGACCCACATGCTCGATGTGATTCATGTATGCCTGTCCCCATAGGTTAGTGCCGCTTTGGGTTCACGACTAGCCATGTCGGCCCGGGTTCTCTATCATATGGATGCTAGCGACACTATCATATACGTGAGCCAAAAGGCGCAAACGGTCCCGGGCCATCGTAAGGCGACACCCGTGGGAATACCGTGCATGAGGCCGCAAAGTGATATGAGGTGTTACCGGCTAGATCGATGTGACTTGGAATCGGGGTCCTGGCATAATAATATTGTAGTGGTGCTTAGGCGAAGCCCTGCGACAGTAGAACATCAAGATCGTCACCACGCCATCGTGCTGATGGAACTCTTTCCCGACACTTTACTGGATCGGAGTCCGGGGATCGTCATCGAGCTGAACGTGTGCTAGAACTCGAAGGCGCCGTAGTGTCAGTGCTTGATCGGTCGGGTCGTGAACACGTACGACTACATCAACCGCGTTGTCATAACGCTTCCGCTGTCGGTCTACGAGGGTATGTAGACAACACTCTCCCCTCTCATTGCTATGCA
Source organism: Triticum urartu (assembly GCF_003073215.2). NCBI lineage: Eukaryota > Viridiplantae > Streptophyta > Magnoliopsida > Poales > Poaceae > Triticum > Triticum urartu. Next base: position 598,776,426 of record NC_053024.1, on the reverse strand, counting down.
TCACCATGATCTTGCGTGTGCGTAGGAAAATTTTGAAATTACTACGTTCCCCAATAGTGGCATCCGAGCCTAGGTTTTATGTGTTGATGCTATTTGCACGAGTAGAACACAAGTGAGTTGTGGGCGATATAAGTCATACTGCTTACCAGCATGTCATACTTTGGTTCGGCGGTATTGTTGGATGAAGCGGCCCGGACTGACATTACGCGTACGCTTACGCGAGACTGGTTCTACCAACGTGCTTTGCACACAGGTGGCTGGCGGGTGTCAGTTTCTCCAACTTTAGTTGAACCAAGTGTGGCTACGCCCGGTCCTTGCGATGGTTAAAATAGCACCAACTTGACAAACTATCATTGTGGTTTTGATGCGTAGGTAAGATTGGTTCTTGCTTAAGCCCATAGCAGCCATGTAAAACTTGCAACAACAAAGTAGAGGACGTCTAACTTGTTTTTGCAGGGCATGTTGTGATGTGATATGGTCAAGACATGATGCTAAATTTTATTGTATGAGATGATCATGTTTTGTAACCGAGTTATCGGCAACTGGCAGGAGCCATATGGTTGTCGATTTATTGTATGCAATGCAATTGCGCTGTAATGCTTTACTTTATCACTAAGCGGTAGCGATAGTCGTGGAAGCATAAGATTGGCGAGACGACAACGATGCTACGATGGTGATCAAGGTGTCGCGCCGGTGACGATGGTGATCATGACGGTGCTTCGAAGATGGAGATCACAAGCACAAAGATGATGATGGCCATATCATATCACTTATATTGATTGCATGTGATGTTTATCTTTTATGCATCTTATCTTGCTTTGATTGACGGTAGCATTTTAAGATGATCTCTCACTAATTATCAAGAAGTGTTCTCCCTGAGTATGCACCGTTGCGAAAGTTCTTTGTGCTGAGACACCATGTGATGATCGGGTGTGATAGGCTCTACGTTCAAATACAACGGGTGCAAAACAGTTGCACACGCGGAATACTCAGGTTATACTTGACGAGCCAAGCATATACAGATATGGCCTCGGAACACGGAGACCGAAAGGTCGAGCGTGAATCATATAGTAGATATGATCAACATAGTGATGTTCACCAATGAAACTACTCCATCTCACGTGATGATCGGACATGGTTTAGTTGATTTGGATCACGTGATCACTTAGAGGATTAGAAGGATGTCTATCTAAGTGGGAGTTCTTTAGTAATATGATTAATTGAACTTAAATTTATCATGAACTTAGTACCTCATAGTATCTTGCTTGTTTATGTTTGATTGTAGATAGATGGCCCGTGCTGTTGTTCCGTTGAATTTTAATGCGTTCCTTGAGAAAGCAAAGTTGAAAGATGATGGTAGCAATTACACGGACTGGGTCCGTAACTTGAGGATTATCCTCATTGCTGCACAGAAGAATTGCGTCCTGGAAGCACCGCTGGGTGCCAGGCCTGCTGCTGGAGCAACACCAGATGTTATGAACGTCTGGCAGAGCAAAGCTGATGACTACTCAATAGTTCAGTGTGCCATGCTTTACGGCTTAGAATCGGGACTTCAACGATGTTTTGAACGTCATGGAGCATATGAGATGTTCCAGGAGTTGAAGTTAATATTTCAAGCAAATGCCCGGATTGAGAGATATGAAGTCTCCAATAAGTTCTATAGCTGCAAGATGGAGGAGAACAGTTCTGACAGTGAGCATATACTCAAAATGTCTGGGTATAATAATCACTTGATTCAATTGGGAGTTAATCTTCCAGATGATTGCGTCATTGACAGAATTCTCCAATCACTTCCACCTAGCTACAAGAGCTTCCTGATGAACTATAATATGCAAGGGATGGTTAAGACAATTCTCGAGCTCTTCGCAATGCTGAAAGCTGCGGAGGTAGAAATCAAGAAGGAGCATCAAGTGTTGATGGTCAACAAGACCACTAGTTTCAAGAAAAAGGGCAAAGGGAAGAACAAGGGGAACTTCCAAAAGAACAGCAAGCAAGTTGCTTCTCAGGAGAAGAAACCCAAATCTGGACCTAAGCCTGAAACTGAGTGCTTCTATTGCAAGCAGACTGGTCACTGGAAGCGGAACTGCCCCAAGTATTTGGCGGATAAGAAGGATGGCAAGGTGAACAAAGGTATATATGATATACATGTTATTGATGTGTACCTTACTAATGCTCGCAGTAGCACCTGGGTATTTGATACTGGTTCTGTTGCTAATATTTGCAACTCGAAACAGGGACTACGGATTAAGCGAAGATTGGCTAAGGACGAGGTGACGATGCGCGTGGGAAATGGTTCCAAAGTCGATGTGATCGTGGTCGGCATGCTACCTCTACATCTACCTTCGGGATTAGTATTAGACCTAAATAATTGTTATTTGGTTCCAGCGTTGAGCATGAACATTATATCTGGATCTTGTTTGATGCGAGATGGTTATTCATTTAAATCAGAGAATAATGGTTGTTCTATTTATATGAGTAATATCTTTTATGGTCATGCACCCTTGAACAGTGGTCTATTCTTATTAAATCTCGATAGTAGTGACACACATATTCATAATGTTGAAGCCAAAAGATGCAGAGTTGATAATGATAGTGCAACTTATTGTGGCACTGCCGTTTAGGTCATATCGGTATAAAGCGCATGAAGAAACTCCATACTGATGGACTTTTGGAACCACTTGATTATGAATCACTTGGTACTTGCGAACCATGCCTTATGGGCAAGATGACCAAAACACCGTTCTCTGGAACTATGGAGAGAGCAACAGATTTGTTGGAAATCATACATACAGATGTATGTGGTCCGATGAATGTTGAGGCTCGTGGCGGATATCGTTATTTTCTCACCTTCACAGATGACTTAAGCAGATATGGGTATATCTACTTAATGAAACATAAGTCTGAAACATTTGAAAAGTTCAAAGAATTTCAGAGGGAAGTTGAAAATCATCGTAACAAGAAAATAAAATTCCTATGATCTGATCATGGAGGAGAATATTTGAGTTACGAGTTTGGTGTACATTTGAAACAATGCGGAATAGTTTCGCAATTCACGCCACCCAGAACACCACAGCGTAATGGTGTGTCCGAACATCATAATCGTACTTTACTAGATATGGTGCGATCTATGATGTCTCTTACTGATTTACCGCTATCGTTTTGGGGTTATGCTTTAGAGACGGCCGCATTCACGTTAAATAGGGCACCATCAAAATCCATTGCGACGACGCCTTATGAACTGTGGTTTGGCAAGAAACCAAAGTTGTCGTTTCTGAAAGTTTGGGGCTGCGATGCTTATGTGAAAAAGCTTCAACCTGATAAGCTTGAACCCAAATCAGAGAAATGTGTCTTCATAGGATATCCAAAAGAAACTATTGGATACACCTTCTATCACAGATCCGAAGGCAAGACTTTTGTTGCTAAATTCGGAAACTTTCTAGAGAAGGAGTTTCTCTCGAAAGAAGTGAGTGGGAGGAAAGTAGAACTTGATGAGGTAACTGTACCCGTTCCCTTATTGGAAAGTAGTACATCACAGAAACCGGTTTCTGTGACACCTACACCAATTAGTGAGGAAGCTAATGATGATGATCATGAAACTTTAGAACAAGTTACTACTGAACCTCGTAGATCAACCAGAGTAAGATCCGCACCAGAGTGGTACGGTAATCTTGTTCTGGAAGTCATGCTACTAGATCATGATGAACCTACGAACTATGAAGAAGCGATGGTGAGCCTAGATTCCGCAAAATGGCTTGAAGCCATGAAATCTGAGATGGGATCCATGTATGAGAACAAAGTATGGACTTTGGTTGACTTGCCCAAAGATCGGCAAGCAATTGAGAATAAATGGATCTTCAAGAAGAAGACTGACGCTGACGGTAATGTTACTGTCTATAAAGCTCGACTTGTCGCAAAAGGTTTTCGACAAGTTCAAGGGATTGACTACGATGAGACCTTCTCACCCGTAGCGATGCTTAAGTCTGTCCGAATCATGTTAGCAATTGCCGCATTTTATAATTATGAAATTTGGCAGATTGGATGTCAAAACTGCATTCCTGAATGGATTTCTGGAAGAAGAGTTGTATATGATGCAGCCGGAAGGTTTTGTCGATCCAAAGGGAGCTAACAAAGTGTGCAAGCTCCAGCGATCCATTTATGGACTGGTGCAAGCCTCTCGGAGTTGGAATAAACGCTTTGATAATGTGATCAAAGCATTTGGTTTTGTACAGACTTTTGGAAAAGCCTGTATTTACAAGAAAGTGAGTGGGAGCTCTGTAGCATTTCTGATATTATATGTAGATGACATATTACTAATCGGAAATGATATAGAATTTCTGGATAGCATAAAGGGATACTTGAATAAGAGTTTTTCAATGAAAGACCTCGGTGAAGCTGTTTACATATTGGGCATTAAGATCTATAGAGATAGATCAAGACGCTTAATTGGACTTTCACAAAGCACATACTTTGACAAAATTTTGAAGAAGTTCAAAATGGATCAAGCAAAGAAAGGATTCTTGCCTGTGTTACAAGGTGTGAAATTGAGTAAGACTCAATGCCCGACCACTGCAGAAGATAGAGATAAAATGAAAGATGTTCCCTATGCTTCAGCCATAGGCTCTATCATGTATGCAATGCTATGTACCAGACCTGATGTATGTCTTGCTATAAGTCTAGCAGGGAGGTACCAAAGTAATCCAGGAGTGGATCACTGGACAGCGGTCAAGAACATCCTGAAATACCTGAAAAGGACTAAGGATATGTTTCTCATATATGGAGGTGACAAAGAGCTCATCGTAAATGGTTACGTTGATGCAAGCTTTGACACTGATCCGGACGATTCTAAATCGCAAACCGGATACGTGTTTACATTAAACGGTGGAGCTGTTAGTTGGTGCAGTTCTAAACAAAGCGTTGTGGCGGGATCTACATGTGAAGCGGAGTACATAGCTGCTTCGGAAGCAGCAAACGAAGGAGTCTGGATGAAGGAGTTCATATCCAATCTAGGTGCCATACCTAGTGCATCGGGTCCAATGAAAATCTTTTGTGACAATACTGGTGCAATTGCCTTGGCAAAGGAATCCAGATTTCACAAGAGAACCAAACACATCAAGAGACGCTTCAATTCCATCCAGGATTTGGTCCAGGTGGGATACATAGAGATTTGCAAGATACATACGGATCTGAATGTAGCAGACCCGTTGACTAAGCCTCTTCCACGAGCAAAACATGATCAGCACCAAAGCTCCATGGGTGTTAGAATCATTACTCTGTAATCTAGATTATTGACTCTAGTGCAAGTGGGAGACTGAAGGAAATATGCCCTAGAGGCAATAATAAAGTTATTATTTATTTCTTTATATCATGATAAATGTTTATTATTCATGCTAGAATTGTATTATCCGGAAACATAATACTTGTGTGAATACATAGACAAACTAAACGTCACTAGTATGCCTCTACTTGACTAGCTCGTTAATCGAAGATGGTTATGTTTCCTAACCATAGACATGTGTTGTCATTTGATTAATAGGATCACATCATTAGGAGAGTGATGTGATTGACATGACCCATTCCATTAGCTTAGCACCCGATCGTTTAGTATGTTGCTATTGCTTTCTTCATGACTTATACATGTTCCTATGACTATGAGATTATGCAACTCCCGTTTGCCGGAGGAACACTTTGTGTGCTACCAAATGTCACAATGTAACTGGGTGATTATAAAGGAGCTCTACAGGTGTCTCCAAAGGTACATGTTGGGTTGGCGTATTTCGAGATTAGGATTTGTCACTCCGATTGTCGGAGAGGTATCTCTGGGCCCTCTCGGTAATGCACATCACATAAGCCTTGCAAGCATTGCAACTAATGAGTTAGTTGCGAGATGATGTATTACAAAACGAGTAAAGAGACTTGCCGGTAACGAGATTGAACTAGGTATTGAGATACCGACGATCGAATCTCGGGCAAGTAACATACCGATGACAAAGAGAACAACATATGTTGTTATGCGGTCTGACTGGTAAAGATCTTCGTAGAATATGTAGGAGCCAATATGAGCATCCCAGTTCCGCTATTGGTTATTGACCGAAGACGTGTCTCAGTCATGTCTACATTGTTCTCGAACCCGTAGGGTCCGCACGCTTAACGTTACGATGACTTTTTCATTATGAGTTTATATATTTTGATGTACCGAAGTTTGTTCGGAGTCCCGGATGTGATCACGGACATGACGAGGAGTCTCGAAATGGTTGAGACATAAAGATTGATATATTGGAAGCCTATGTTTGGACATCGGAAGTGTTCCGGGTGAAATCGGCATTTTACCGGAGTACCGGGAGGTTAGCGGAACCCCCCGGTAACCTAATGGGCCTAGTGGAGGAAGAGGAGAGGAGGCCTAGGGGCAGCCGTGCGCCCCTTCCCCCCCAAGTCCGAATTGGACAAGGAGGGGGGGCGGCGCCCCCCCCCCCCTTTCCTTTCTTCCCTCTCCTCCTTCCCCCCAAGTCCTAATCCAACTAGGGAAAGGGGGGGAGTCCTACTCCCGGTAGGAGTCCTACTCCCGGTAGGAGTAGGACTCCTCCGGTGCGCCTCCTCCTAGGGCCGGCCGCACCCCCCCCCCCCCTTGCTCCTTTATATACGAGGGCAGGGGGCACCTCTAAACACACAAGTTGATCTTCAAGATCGTTCTCTTAGCCGTGTGTGGTGCCCCCCTCCACCATAGTCCTCGATAATATTGTAGTGGTGCTTAGGCGATGCCCCGCGATAGTAGAACATCAAGATCGTCACCACGCCGTCGTGCTGACGGAACTCTTCCCCGACACTTTGCTGGATCGGAGTCCGGGGATCGTCATCGAGCTGAACGTGTGCTAGAACTCGGAGGCATCGTAGTTTCGGTGCTTGATCGGTCGGGCCGTGAAGACGTATGACTACATCAACCGCGTTGTCATAATGCTTCCTCTGTCAGTCTACAGGGTACATAGACAACACTCTCCCCTCTTGTTGCTATGCATCACCATGATCTTGCGTGTGCGTAGGAAAATTTTGAAATTACCACGTCCCCCAACAATTTTTCCTTACCAAATTCCACCTACCAAAGGCGCTTCACTCCCCGGCAACGGCGCCAGAAAAGAGTCTTGATGACCCACAAGTATAGGGGATCTATTGTAGTCTTTTCGATAAGTAAGAGTGTTAAACCCAACGAGGAGCCGAAGGAAATGACAAGCGGTTTTCAGTAAGGTATTCTCTGCAAGCACTGAAATTATCAGTAACAGATAGTTTTGTGATAAGGTAATTCATAACGGGTAACAAGTAAAAAAAGTAAACAAGGTGCAGCAAGGTAGACCAATCCTTTTTGTAGCAAAGGACAAGCCTGGACAAACTCTTAAATAAAGCAAAGCGCTCCCGAGGACACATGTGAATTATCATCAAGCTAGTTTTCATCATGCTCATATGATTTGCGTTCGTTACTTTGATAATTTGATATGTGGGTGGACCGGTGCTTGGGTACTGCCCTTCCTTGGACAAGCATCCCACTTATGATTAACCCCTCTTGCAAGCATCCGCAACTACAAAAGAAGTATTAGGGTAAACGCAACCATAGCATGAAACATATGGATCCAAATCAGCCCCTTACAAAGCAACACATAAACTAGGGTTTAAGCTTCTGTCACTCTAGCAACTCATCATCTACTTATTACTTCCCAATGCCTTCCCATAGGCCCAAACAATGGTGAAGTGTCATGTAGTCGACGTTCACATGACACCACTAGAGGAGAGACAACATACATCTCATCAAGATATCGAACGAATACCAAATTCACATGACTACTTATAGCAAGACTTCTCCCATGTCCTCAAGAACAAACATAACTACTCACAAATCATATTCATGTTCATAATCAGAGGGGTATTAATATGCGTAAAGGATCTGAACATATGATCTTCCACCAAATAAACCAACAAGCATCAACTACAAGGAGTAGTCAACACTACTAGCAACCCACAGGTACCAATCTGAGGTTTTGAGACAAAGATTGGATACAAGAGATGAACTAGGGTTTGAAATGAGATGGTGCTGGTGAAGATGTTGATGGATATTGACCCCCTCCCAATGAGAGGATCGATGGTGATGACGGGGGTGATGATTTCCCCCTCCCAGAGGGATGTTTCCTCGGCAGAACAGCTCCATCGGAGCCCTAGATTGGTTCCACCAAGGTTCCGCCTTGAGACGGCGGTGCTTCGTCCCGAAAGCTTCCTCCTGATTTTTTTTCCAGGGCGAAAGACTTCATACGGCAAAAGATGGGCACCGGAGGCCTGCTAGGGGGGCCAAGGGACAGGGGGCGCGCCCCCACCCTCGTGGATGGTGGGTGGCCCCCCTCTGGTGCTTTCTTCGCCCAATATTTTTTTTATTCCAAAACTGACTTCCGTGGAGTTTCAGGACTTTTGGAGTTGTGCAGAATAGGTCTCTAATATTTGCTCCTTTTCAAGCCCAGAATTCCAGCTGCCGGCATTCTCCCTCTTCGTGCAAACCTTATAAAATAAGAGAGAAAAGGCATAAGTATTGTGACATAATGTGTAATAACATCCCATAATGCAATAAATATCGATATAAAAGCATGATGAAAAATGGACGTATCAGCCCACCTTTCTCTATGTTTGACCGAGGAAGCAGCCATCATTTCACTCCTCGTTGAATATCCATCCACTGGTACCTCCGCGGATAAATAAAAATCTGCTTGTACCTCCGTAGCATGGTTAATAATATAGACATGTCAATCACGACGTAGAAATATCATTCAATGATACAATAGGGCTGGATCTAAGGCTAGTGATTTTTTTTTACTTTGTCTCTTTCTCTTTTGTCTCATTTATTCATTTTACATAGGAGCACGTGTAGAGGATGGCTATACCTTTCGATGGGACTTCTTCATGGGGTTTAAGACTAAGCAGCTCCGAATTATGCCCGCTACCCACCACTCTGAATCGTGCCATCTATGATAGGGAGTAGTCCCATTGCAACAATGAGGTCCACTAGGTCTAGCACATCCTGTAAAAAGAGACTGTCACACAAAACATACATCTTGTTGCCTTATTCATCGTACAGTACGTACTACTAGTACTACTACTACTCGTTCTCCTATAAACCTTGCACTTGGCATCTCCAAAATATTAACCTTGCACTTGGCTCTTCGCCTCTTCGAGAAGTCGAGCAATAATGGTACTGCAGTATATATCGTTCTGGCTATTTGAGACCAAATAAATTGCTACACGTCCACCACGTGGGCGAGGGTCGGGCGAGGGTCGAGGGGCGAGGGAGTACATACGGAGCAAAATGAGTGAATCTACACTCTAAAATACGTCTATATACATCAGTTTTTGGAGTATGTACTAGTAGTTCATATTGAAATCTACTAAAGGACATATATTTCAAACAATAAGATAATCTCTCTAACCAAGGTAGGGATGAGGAGTAAACAGAGGGAGTAGTAAAATTTTCTCCTCGTCCTGCGAGACACCGTGCGCATGGGCGAGGGAGCGGGCGTAAGGCGTAGTAAGCAAGCTTCACCTCATCCTGCGAGCTACCGCGCCCGTGAGCGGGGGAGATGGCGTACTAAGCAAGCTTTTCCTCATCCTGCGAGTTGACGGGGCACATCAAAAGTAATACGTACAGAGCATCTCCAGTGTATAGAGCCTTGCCTCTAAGGTAGGCCCCACATGGTTTGCCTCTTTTTAAACATAATGCGTCAAGTCGCAATTTGTTTGTTCACCCGTGGTAGACGATCCTCCATCAAGTGGACAACCAGTACACATGTCAACTTACCAAGTGGGCTGCCTTTTCGTACAGAAATGAGCTCCACCGTGTACCCGCACGGGTGTGGTTGGGAAGGAGACGGGAGTACGTGCGTCGTGTGTGCGCCTCTTCTCTTCGTGCACATCCCCCACCTACGTGGGTGTGTGTGAGAGATATATAAACCTAGACAGATGGCGTGTGCGTTCGTGAGTGTTTTTTGTTGGGAGGGAGGGGGTGTGATTTCGTGAATGTATTTGTGGGAATATGTGTCGATGATATCTCAAACAAAAATTTGACACATGCAATGTGTGTGAAACAGAGGCCTATCTATATCATATATAGAGGGGGCGATCCACGAGAAGAGAGGGAGGGGTCATAGATATCGATAGAGTCGAAGAGAGGATCAAGTGGGTGGGTGCAAGATCGATGAAGAGAGCCATCGAAATTGTGTGTGTGCAAGTCAAAGATATAGGGTGACTAACCTACCGGAACGTCATAGGGCACAGGGCAAGTTTGTGTGTGGCAGGGAGACATGACTAGAGCGCTCGATGTATCGGTGTGTGTGTGTGGTGGGGGAGGGGGGAGGCAGAGACCTAACTAGAGAGGTAGAACGACTCGTGTGTGTGTGTATGTGTGTGTGTGTGTGTGTGTTGAGAAGGAGAGACCCAGCTATGTATTGAGGGAGATCGGTCGATATCCATACATAAGCGAAGGACAGGAAATAGGTTGGGACAGAGAGAGAGAGAGAGAAGAGGGAGAGGGGGGGAGAGGGGGAGGGTGTTGGATGGGTAATGGAGTTGCTTCTCAAAGATGGTGGGAGAGGCCTACTAGACAAACTGAGGGTAGAACTGCAATATTATCAATAAGAGTGAGGATGTGTTTCTGTGTGTGCGTGTGCATGATAGATGTGTCGGGACGCATGCATGGATGATGAAGGGGAACCATGTGTTTGGTAAGCAAACCTAACTAGATCGGTAGATCAATTGTTGTTTGTCGGAAGAAGGGAGAGACATAACTAATGAGGTAGATTGATCGACGCGTGGGAAAACGAGTTATAACGACCTAGCTAGCTAGCTATATGTATAGCGGGAGATCGATCGGTGTACATCCATTTGTTAGAGGCAAATAAGGCCCAGCGAGACGGATAGATAGAGAGAATGGAGCTAGGAGGTGGTGCGAGAGGCCTAGCTACTAGCTAGATAGGGGGAGGAGTGTGCGATTGTGAGATCGATGAAAAGATGGGCGAGAGTTTACATGTGTGTGGGACCGTATGAGAGACACGAGGCATGGACATAGAAAGAGGAGATGGAAGGTGCATGTGTATGTTGTAGGCAGACATCATTGGAGAGGTTTATCGTGTGTGTCGGAAAGGAGTTGTGGAGACTGTGGGAGAACGACCTAAAGAAAAAATGAATGTAGATGATGGATAGAATGATGAGGGAGGGGGCAGGGAGGGCGTGCGCATGCACGAGAGAAAGTTAGTGCTAGATACAAAGGTTAGAGGATTGTGTAGGTGTAAGAGACTAACAAAGATCATAATTTGGTATGAAAGTGGATTCATATATTTGAATAGGAGATCATAGTGTTATAAACATATGCATGCATGAATATAGCGGTGATACGCGTGATGTGGTTTTGCACATGTTATACCATACTGTGATAATGCATGGTGTTTGCAACTCACAGCTAAATATCGAACAATCTAAACCATACTGTAGATCGAAAAATCTCACATTTTATTTGAATTTGTGATAATGTCTGGCATTTGCAGCTTACAACTAAATATCAAACAATCTAAACAATACTATATATGGAACAATCTTACATTTTATTTGAATTTGTGGTAATGTGTGGTGTTTGCAACTCACATCTAAATACTTGTAGGCATAGGGGGCGGGGCATCATACATTATGTGATAAACACATTATACATATGAGACATGGTTTAGATTATGAAGATCTAGCTAGAGCTTGAAATGTACTGTGATTTGAAATCAACATAAAGTGGATTCAAAAAATCGAGTTCGAGTTCATATAGTACACATAGTTCATATCTAACTCGACGGTAATCATATGGTGTGCTGTGAAGATAATACACAAACGATGGTTTAACTTGACAATAATGATAATTGTAGATCTTTTAAAATAGAGAATCAAATTCAAATGGTCTGATTTCACAGCAATCATGATTGTAGATCTTATTCAAATAGAGAAACAAATTCAAATTTAGTTCATATTGAAGCAGTAGTATATGCATTTGGAATGCAATAAAACATTCATTTGAGTAGCAGGTTGCATGCATTATACACGTAGCGAAATATTTTAATTGATCATAACATGAATTCAAAGTTTTGAATGACATTTGTAGTGCGAATTGATTTGATATAGTACACGGGACTAGACTCTCTTGTGTGGTGCGAATTGATTTCTTTTTGTTTTTTCATCGACGGAAGTGTGAATTGATTTGGTACAGTACACGTTAGGCTTGTTCGGAAATTTCAACCCACGCCTTGTTACCCCGAAATATTTATGATATATCTTTGTCTCGTTGTGCTCCGAAAACTCCCTCCATCTCAACCCGCGCCTTGCTATCCCAAAATTACAACGCGCGCGAAAACTCCCACCTCCTGCGAAATTCCGACACGCGAAATGCCCGTGATACCCCTGAACCGAAAGAACCTCCTAGCTCAAATCGGTGGGGGTACTTTCGTAACTTACCCCATATTTCGGACAAGCGCGTCCCTAAGCCATGGTTCCCCACTCCCATCCCATTCGCCCACCCATTCGTACACCGAGGCCGCGAAATCCCGCGAAGCCCCACACCCTCCTCCGTCCGCCACCTAGCCGGAGCCTCTTCCCCGACGATGACGTCCATAGCAACACCTCGACGTCCCTCATCCACCGAACCGGATGAGGATCTGTCGTCGATCTCGTCGTCCCGCCGGTTCAGCCACCCCGTCCTCCACCTCCAAGGAGTTGCCCCGACGTTCCCCTCATCTTTCATGACACCTCCATTCCCACACTGTCGTCTTCACCTGCACCACTGGAAGAGCAGTGATATGTCTCCAATGTATCTATAACTTTTTGTTGTTCCATGCTGTTATATTATCAATCTTGGACATTTTATAATCATTTTATAGTCATTTTATATCATTTTATGGTACTAACCTATTGACATAGTGCCAAGTGCCAGTTTCTGTTTTTTCCATGTTTTTTACAACACAGAAAATCAATATCAAACGGAGTCCAAATGCCACAAAACTTTACGGAGAATTTTTATGGGCCAAAACGAACACAACGAGCCCTGGCTGCGTCTAGGGGGTGCCCCGAGGGAGGCACAACCCACCAGGGCGCGTCAGGAGGCCCAGGCGCGCCCTGGTGGGTTGTGCCCACCTCGGGTGCCCCCCGGGCCACCTCTTTGCTCTATAAATACCCCAATATTTCTAGAAGCTAGGGGAGTTGACGAAATATTCATCCAGCCACCACAGAGTCCAGAACCACCAGATCTAATCTAGACACCATCTCGGATGGGGTTCACCACCTCCATTGGTGCTCTCCGATGATGCGTGAGTAGTTCTTTGTAGACCTTCGGGTTCGTAGTTAGTATCTAGATGGCTTCATGTCTCTCTCTTGATCCTCACTACAATGGTCTCTTGGAGATCCATATGATGTAACTCTTTTACGATGTGTTTGTTGGGATCGATGAACTTTAAGTTTATGATCAGATCTATCTTTTTATATCCATGAAAGTATTTGAATTTCTTTGATCTCTTTTATGCATGATCTCTTATAGCCTCGTATTTCTTCTCCAATATTTGGGTTTTGTTTGGCCAACTTGATCTATTTATCTTGCAATGGGAAGAGGTGCTTTGTAGTGGAATCAATCTTGCGGTGCTTGATCCCAGTGACAGAAAGAGAACCGGCACGTATGTATCGTTGCTACTAAGAATAAAACGATGGGGTCTATCTCTACATAGGTAGATCATGTCTACATCATGTCATCGTTCTTATTGCATTACTCCGTTTCTCCATGAACTTAATACACTAGATGCATGCTGGATATCGGTCGATATGTGGAGTAATAGTAGTAGATGCAGGTAGGAGTCGGTCTACTAATCTTGGATGTGATGCCTATATAATGATCATTGCCTGGATATCGTCATGATTATGAAGTTATATCAATTTCCCAACAGTAATTTGTTCACCCACCATTTGCTATTTTTCTCAAGAGAAGCCACTAGTGAAACCTACGACCCCCGGGTCTCTTTCTCATATTATTTGCCTTTGCGATCTACTTTTATTTGCTTTTATTTTCAGATCTATTAATCCAAACACCAAAAAATACTTTTATGCACTTTATTTTATTTGCGATCTATTTATTCAATCTATTACAACTTTTTCCCGTCATGCACCAATTTGAGGCACCGTACCCGGAAGGGATTGACAACCCCTTTAACACGTCGGGTTGTGAAGATTTGTTATCTGTGTGCATGTGCTATTTATGTTGTGTTGCTTGGTTCTCCTACTGGTTCGATAACCTTGGTTTCATATCTGAGGGAAATACCTATGGCCGATGTGCTGCATCATCCCTTCCCTCTTTGGGGAAATACCGACATAGCTTCAAGCGACATCAAGTAGCAGCATCACCGTTTCCTCGGATGAAGCTGAGGCCTAATCGGCACCACCAAAGATGTTGTACACTAATCGTCGCATTTTCTTCTTGATTCGATCTCACGGTGCTGTGGGTGCTCGGTCTCGAGCCGACATGGCGCGGATCCATCCATGGCGGTGTCGCCGGCCACTTCCTCCACGACGTCGCTCCCTCGGTGGCGACGTCCACATCAGTAGGAGCTCCTGCTACTTTAGCTCTCGCTCGCGCTGCTGCTCTGCTCTTGCTCTCGGTCCCCTGCCTGGTCTGCTCTTGCTCTTGCTCGCACTGCTGTTGTCGCTCTTGCTCTTGCTTGCGCTGCTGCTCTCGCTCTTGCTCTTGCTTGCGCTGCAGCTCTACTTTTGCATGTGCTGCTGCTGCTCTACTCTTGCGCACGCTGCTGCTGCACGACTAGCAGATCCTGCTCTCCCTCAATCCCCTACAGCTGCTACCCGAGATACTGCGAAAGGACCAGCTGCCCCGGCTCTCGCATGTGCTGCTGTTGCTACTGCTTTTCTGCTACTAGTGCATTCAGTTTCGAAAGTAAAATTCAGTTTCGACAGCAAAATTCAGTTTTGACAGTTAAATTCAGTTTCGACAGTTAAGTTCATATATGAGCGGCTGATGTATTTTACATCTAGCACTTTGTGGTTATGTATTTTACATCATCTATTGGAGATGCTATTAGAATTCCACTCAGGTTAACGTTGTCTCTCTTGTCCTGCTTCAGCCTCGCCGTCATACAACTCACCGGAGTTGCTCCAACGACGAAACCCTCCATCACAGTGGAGCAGTACCCCGGGCTCCATCTCTAGACGCCTAAGATCTTCTTGTTGGGTTTCGTAGTAATTTCAAAAAATTTCCTACGCTCACGCAAGATCATGGTGATGCATAGCAACGAGAGGGGAGAGTATGATCTACGTACCCTTGTAGATCGACAACGGAAGCGTTTGGTTGATGTAGTCGTACGTCTCCATGGCCCGACCGATCAAGCACCGAAACTACGGCACCTCCGAGTTCTAGCACACGTTCAGCTCGATGACGATCCCCGGACTCCGATCCAGCAAAGTGTCGGGGAAGAGTTCCATCAGCACGACGGCGTGGTGACGATCTTGATGTACTACTGTCGCAGGGCTTCGCCTAAGCACCGCTACAATATTATCGAGGACTATGGTGGAAGGGGGCACCGCACACGGCTAAGAATATGATCACGTCGATCAACTTGTGTCTCTAGGGGTGCCCCTGCTTCCGTATATAAAGGTTCAAGGGAGGGGGGAAAGAGGAGAGAGAGGAGGAAGGGGGGCCGGCCCCCTCTCCTTGTCCAATTCGGACCAAGGGGGGAGGGGTGCGCGGCCCATCTCTGGCCACCTCTCCTCTCTTCCACTAAGGCCCATATACCTCCTGGGGGGTTCCGGTAACCTCCCGGTACTCCGGTAAAATCCTGATTTCACCCGGAACACTTCCGATATCCAAACATAGGCTTCCAATATATCAATCTTTATGTCTCGACCATTTCGAGACTCCTCGTCATGTCCCGATCTCATCCGGGACTCCGAACTCCTTCGGTACATCAAAACTCATAAACTCATAATATAACTGTCATCGAAACCTTAAGCGTGCGGACCCTACGGTTCGAGAACAATGTAGACATGACCGAGACATGTCTCCGGTCAATAACCAATAGCGGAACCTGGATGCTCATATTGGCTCCTACATATTCTACGAAGATCTTTATCGGTCAGACCGCATAACAACATACGTTGTTCCCTTTGTCATCGGTATGTTACTTGCCCGAGATTCGATCGTCGGTATCCCATACCTAGTTCAATCTCGTTACCGGCAAGTCTCTTTACTCGTTCCATAATACATCATCTCACTACTAACTCATCAGTTCCAATGCTTGCAAGGCTTTATGTGATGTGCATTACCGAGAGGGCCCAGAGATACCTCTCCGACAATCGGAGTGACAAATCCTAATCTCGAAATACGCCAACCCTACATGTACCTTTGGAGACACCTGTAGAGCACCTTTATAATCACCCAGTTACGTTGTGACGTTTGGTAGCACACAAAGTGTTCCTCCCCGGTAAACGGGGAGTTGCATAATCTCATAGTCATAGGAACATGTATAAGTCATGAAGAAAGCAATAGCAACATACTAAACGATCGGGTGCTAAGCTAATGGAATGGGTCATGTCAATCAGATCATTCACCTAATGATGTGATCCCGTTAATCAAATAACAACTCTTTGTCCATGGTTAGGAAACATAACCATCTTTGATTAACGAGCTAGTCAAGTAGAGGCATACTAGTGACACTCTATTTGTCTATGTATTCACACATGTATTATGTTTCCGGTTAATACAATTCTAGCATGAATAATAAACATTTATCATGATATAAGGAAATAAATAATAACTTTATTATTGCCTCTAGGGCATATTTCCTTCAGTCTCCCACTTGCACTAGAGTCAATAATCTAGTTCACATCACCATGTGATTTAACACTAATAGTTCACATCTTTATGTGATTAGTTCACATCTTCATGTGACCAACACCCAAAGGGTTTATTAGATTCAGTAATCTAGTTCACATAGCTATGCGATTAACACCCAAAGAGTACTAACGTGTGATCATGTTTTGCTTGTGAGAGAAGTTTAGTCAACGGGTCTGCCACATTCAGATCCGTATGTATTTTGCAAATTTCTATGTCAACAATGCTCTACACAGAGCTACTCTAGCTAATTGCTCCCACTTTCAATATGTATCCAGATTGAGACTTAGAGTTATCTGGATTAGTGTCAAAACTTGCATCGACGTAACCCTTTACGACGAACCTTTTTGTCACCTCCATAATCGAGAAACATATACTTATTCCACTAAGGATAATTTTGACCGCTGTCCAGTGATCTACTCCTAGATCACTATTGTACTACCTTGCCAAAATCAGTGTAGGGTATACAATAGATCTGGTACATAGCATGACATACTTTATAGAACCTATGGCTGAGGCATAGGGAATGACTTTCATTCTCTTTCTATCTTCTGTCGTGGTCGGGTTTTGAGTCTTACTCAATTTCACACCTTGTAACACAGACAAGAACTCTTTCTTTGACTGTTCTATTTTGAACTACTTCAAAATCTTGTCAAGGTATGTACTCATTGAAAAAAACTTATCAAGCGTCTTGATCTATCTCTATAGATCTTGATGTTCAATATGTCAGCAGCTTCACCGAGGTCTTTCTTTGGAAAATTCCTTTCAAACACTCCTTTATGCTTTGCAGAATAATTCTACATTATTTCCGATCAACAATATGTCATTCACATATACTTATCAGAAATGTTGTAGTGCTCCCACTCACTTTCTTGTAAATACAGGCTTCATCGCAAGTCTGTATAAAACTATATGCTTTGATCAACTTATCAAAGCGTATATTCCAACTCCGAGATGCTTGCACCAGTCCATAGATGGATCGCTGGAGCTTGCATATTTTGTTAGCACCTTTAGGATTGACAAAACCTTCTGGTTGTATCATATACAACTCTTCTTTAATAAATCTATTAAGGAATGCAGTTTTGTTTATCCATTTGCCAGATTTCATAAAATGCGGCAATTGCTAACATGATTCGGACAGACTTAAGCATAGATACGAGTGAGAAACTCTCATCGTAGTCAACACCTTGAACTTGTTGAAAACCTTTTGCGACAATTCTAGCTTTGTAGATAGTAACACTACTATCAGTGTCCGTCTTCCTCTTGAAGATCCATTTATTCTCAATTGCTTGCCGATCATCGGGCAAGTCAACCAAAGTCCATACTTTGTTCTCATACATGGATCCCATCTCAGATTTCATGGCCTCAAGCCATTTTGCGGAATCTGGGCTCACCATCGCTTCTTCATAGTTCATAGGTTCGTCATGGTCAAGTAGCATGACCTCCAGAACAGGATTACCGTACCACTCTGGTGCGGATCTCACTCTGGTTTACCTACGAGATTCGGTAGTAACTTGATCTGAAGTTACATGATCATCATCATTAGCTTCCTCTCTAATTGGTGTAGTAGTCACAGGAACAGATTTCTGTGATGAACTACTTTCCAATAAGGGAGAAGGTACAGTTACCTTATCAAGTTCTACTTTCCTCCCACTCACTTCTTTCGAGAGAACCTCCTTCTCTAGAAAGGATCCATTCTTAGCAACGAATGTCTTGCCTTTGGATCTGTGATAGAAGGTGTACCCAACAGTAATTTTTGGGTATCCTATGAAGACACACTTTTCCGATTTGGGTTTGAGCTTATCAGGATGAAACTTTTTCACATAAGCATTGCAACCCCAAACTTTAAGAAACGACAACTTTGGTTTCTTGCCAAACCACAGTTCATACGGTGTCGTCTCAACAGATTTAGATGGTGCCCTTTTAACGTGAATGCAGCTGTCTCTAATGCATAACCCCAAAATGATAGTGGTAGATCGGTAAGAGACATCATAGATTGCACTATATCCAATAAAGTACGATTATGACGTTCGGACACACCATTATGCTGTGGTGTTCCATGTGGCATGAGTTTGTGAAACTATTCCACATTGTTTTAATTGAAGACCAAACTCGTAACTCAAATATTTGTCTCCGCGATCAGATCGTAGAAACTTTATTTTCTTGTCACGATGATTTTCCACTTCACTCTGAAATTCTTTGAACTTTTCAAATGTTTCAGACTTATGTTTCATCAAGTAGATATACCCATATCTGCTCAAATCATCTGTGAAGTTCAGAAAATAACGATACTTGCCGTGAGCCTTAACACTCATCGGACCGCATACATCAGTATGTATTATTTCCAATAAGTCAGTTGCTCGCTCCGGAGAACGGAGTCTTAGTCATCTTCCCATGAGGCATGGTTCGCAAGCATCAAGTGATTCATAATCAAGTGATTCCAAAATCCCATCAGCATGAAGTTTCTTCATGCGCTTTACACCAATATGACCTAAACGGCAGTGCTACAAATAAGTTGCACTATCATTATTAACTTTGCATCTTTTGGTTTCAATATTATGATTATGTGTATCATTACGATCGAGATCCAACGAACTATTTTCATTGGGTGTGTAACCATATAAGGTTTTATTCATGTAAACAGAACAACAATTTATTCTCTTACTTAAATGAATAATCGTATTACAATAAACATGATCAAATCATATTCATGCTTAACGCAAACACCAAAGAACACTTATTCAGGTTCAACACTAATCCCGAAAGTATAGGGAGTGTGCGATGATCATATCAATCTTGGAACCACTTCCAACACACATCGTCACTTCACCCTTAACTAGTCTCTGTTTATTCTGCAACTCCCGTTTCGAGTTACTAATCTTAGCAACTGAACTAGTATCAAATACTGAGGGGTTGCTATAAACACTAGTAAAGTACACATCAATAACATGTATATCAAATATACTTATGTTCACTTTGCCATCCTTCTTATCTGCCAATCACTTGGGGTAATTCCGCTTCCAGTGACCAGTCCCTTTGCAGTAGAAACACTTAGTCTCAGGCTTAGGACCAGACTTGGGATTCTTCACTTGAGCAGCAACTTGCTTGCTGTTCTTCTTGAAGTTCCCCTTCTTCCCTCTGCCCTTTTCTTGAAACTAGTGGTCTTGTCTACCATCAACACTTGATGTTTTTCTCGATTTCTACCTTCGTCAATTTCCGCATTACGAAGAGCTTGGGAATCGTTTTCGTTATCCCTTGCATATCATAGTTCATCACGAAGTTCTACTAACTTGGTGATGGTGACTAGAGAATTCTGTCAATCACTATCTTATCTGGAAGATTAACTCCCACTTGATTCAAGCGATTGTAGTACTCAAACAATCTGGGCACATGCTCACTAGTTGAGCGATTCTCCTCCATCTTTTAGCTATAGAACTTGTTGGAGACTTCATATCTCCCAACTCGGGTATTTGCTTGAAATATTAACTTCAACTCCTGGAACATCTCATATGCTCCATGACGTTCAAAACATCTTTGAAGTCCTGATTCTAAGCCATTAAGCATGGTGCACTAAACTATCAAGTAGTCATCATATTGAGCTAGCTAAACGTTCATAACGTCTGCATCTGCTCCTGCAATAGGTCCGTCACCTAGCGGTGCATCAAGGACATAATTCTTCTGTGCAGCAATGAGGATAAACCTCAGATCACGGATCCAATCCGCATCATTGCTACTAACATCTTTCAACACAATTTTCTCTAGGAACATATCAAAATAAACACAGGGAAGCAACAACACGAGCTATTGATCTACAACATAATTTGCAAAATACTACCAGGACTAAGTTCATGATAAATTTAAGTTCAGTTAATCATATTACTTAAGAACTCTCACTTAGATAGACATCCCTCTAATCCTCTAAGTGATTACGTGATCCAAATCAACTAAACCATGTCCGATCATCACGTGAGATGGAGTAGTTTCATTGGTGAACATCACTATGTTGATCATATCTACTATATGATTCACGCTCGACCTTTCAGTCTCCGTGTTCCGAGGCCATATCTGTATATGCTTGGCTCGTCAAGTATAACCTGAGTATTCCGCGTGTGCAACTGTTTTGCACCCGTTGTATTTGAACGTAGAGCCTATCACACCCGATCATCACGTGGTGTCTCAGCACGAAGAACTTTCGCAACGGTGCATACTCAGGGAGAACACTTCTTGATAATTTAGTGAGAGATCATCTTATAATGCTACCGTCAATCAAAGCAAGATAAGATGCATAAAAGATAAACATCACATGCAATCAATATAAGTGATATGATATGGCCATCATCATCTTGTGCTTGTGATCTCCATCTCTGAAGCACCGTCATGATCACCATCGTCACCGGCGCGACACCTTGATCTCCATCGTAGCATCGTTGTCGTCTCGCCAATCTTATGCTTCCACGACTATCGCTACCGCTTAGTGATAAAGTAAAGCATTACAGCGCGATTGCATTGCATACAATAAAGCGACAACCATATGGCTCCTGCCAGTTGCCGATAACTCGGTTACAAAACATGATCATCTCATACAATAAAATTTAGCATCATGTCTTGACCATATCACATCACAACATGCCCTGCAAAAACAAGTTAGACGTCCTCTACTTTGTTGTTGCAAGTTTTACGTGGCTGCTACGGGCTTAAGCAAGAACCATCTTACCTACGCATCAAAACCACAACGATAGTTTGTCAAGTTGGTGCTGTTTTAACCTTCGCAAGGACCGGGCGTAGCCACACTCGGTTCAACTAAAGTTGGAGAAACTGTCACCCGCAGCCACCTATGTGCAAAGCACGTCGGGAGAACCGGTCTCGCGTAAGCGTACGCGTAATGTCGGTCCGGGCCGCTTCGTCCAACAATACCGCCGAACCAAAGTATGACATGCTGGTAAGCAGTATGACTTATATCGCCCACAACTCACTTGTGTTCTACTCGTGCATATAACATCAACATATAAAACCTAGGCTCGGATGCCACTGTTTGGGTTTCGTAGTAATTTCAAAAAATTTCCTACGCTCACGCAAGATCATGGTGATGCATAGCAACGAGAGGGGAGAGTATGATCTACGTACCCTTGTAGATCGACAACGGAAGCGTTTGGTTGATGTAGTCGTACGTCTCCACGGCCCGACCGATCAAGCACCGAAACTACGGCACCTCCGAGTTCTAGCACACGTTCAGCTCGATGACGATCCCCGGACTCCGATCCAGCAAAGTGTCGGGGAAGAGTTCCGTCAGCACGACGGCGTGGTGACGATCTTGATGTACTACCGTCGCAGGGCTTCGCCTAAGCACCGCTACAATATTATCGAGGACTATGGTGGAAGGGGGCACCGCACACGGCTAAGAATATGATCACGTGGATCAACTTGTGTCTCTAGGGGTGCCCCTGCCTCCGTATATAAAGGTTCAAGGGAGGGGGGAAAGAGGAGAGAGAGGAGGAAGGGGGGCCGGCCCCCTCTCCTTGTCCAATTCGGACCAAGGGGGGGAGGGGTGCGCGGCCCATCTCTGGCCACCTCTCCTCTCTTCCACTAAGGCCCATATACCTCCTGGGGGGTTCCGGTAACCTCCCGGTACTCCGGTAAAATCCTGATTTCACCCGGAACACTTCCGATATCCAAACATAGGCTTCCAATATATCAATCTTTATGTCTCGACCATTTCGAGACTCCTCGTCATGTCCCCGATCTCATCCGGGACTCCGAACTCCTTTGGTACATCAAAACTCATAAACTCATAATATAACTATCATCGAAACCTTAAGCGTGCGGACCCTACGGTTCGAGAACAATGTAGACATGACCGAGACATGTCTCCGGTCAATAACCAATAGCGGAACCTGGATGCTCATATTGGCTCCTACATATTCTACGAAGATCTTTATCGGTCAGACCGCAGAACAACATACGTTGTTCCCTTTGTCATCGGTATGTTACTTGCCCGAGATTCGATCGTCGGTATCCCATACCTAGTTCAATCTCGTTACCGGCAAGTCTCTTTACTCGTTCCGTAATACATCATCTCACTACTAACTCATCAGTTCCAATGCTTGCAAGGCTTTATGTGATGTGCATTACCGAGAGGGCCCAGAGATACCTCTCCGACAATCGGAGTGACAAATCCTAATCTCGAAATACGCCAACCCTACATGTACCTTTGGAGACACCTGTAGAGCACCTTTATAATCACCCAGTTACGTTGTGACGTTTGGTAGCACACAAAGTGTTCCTCCGGCAAACAGGAGTTGCATAATCTCATAGTCATAGGAACATGTATAAGTCATGAAGAAAGCAATAGCAACATACTAAACGATCGGGTGCTAAGCTAATGGAATGGGTCATGTCAATCAGATCATTCACCTAATGATGTGATCACGTTAATCAAATAACAACTCTTTGTCCATGGTTAGGAAACATAACCATCTTTGATTAACTAGCTAGTCAAGTAGAGGCATACTAGTGACACTCTGTTTGTCTATGTATTCACACATGTATTATGTTTCCGGTTAATACAATTCTAGCATGAATAATAAACATTTATCATCATATAAGGAAATAAATAATAACTTTATTATTGCCTCTAGGGCATATTTCCTTCACTTCTTCCCCTCCTCCGACAGCCAAATCAGTCGGAGCATCCTCACCGACCAACCCAATCATGCTGAGATCGACATGGCTTCGCCAAAGAGGTTGTACACTTCTTGCATCACTCTTTTACTCTACATGTTATATATATATATATATTGTCCACTGAGCACACGTAGTAACGTGAAATACGGTTAGTTTCTCCTACTATATGACAAGCAGTGAGGTACCAGGCAACTTAGCTATCTGTGATGGACTCTCTTGAACGCCATCATTATTTATCTCTGCGTGTTTGAGCTGCGCATTTGTAGATGAGCCTGGGAGTTGAGCTAGTAGGGCAGTGGCCTGAGTTCAAATTAGTAGAAGTAGCATAGTAACTTTTTTTGAGTGTAGGCTTTTCCCTTCTCATGTCTGCCTACTAGAATCACCAGTGCTTGAAAGGAAAACTGAAGGAAAAACATAGGTATTCGAAAGTTTCCTATGCTACTACTATTTATGCATTTGGTTCAAAGGAATGGAGCAAAGGAAAACTGTAGGATTTGTTTCTTTAGTGTCTCCTTGAAAGAAAAACCATAGGAATTTTAATATCCACTTGTCCTCCTTTTCAAATTCCTATTCATGAAGCACAAGACTAAGAGATAGTAGCATAATAGCATTATAACCATGCATTTTCTTGTGGTTTGACTTAATCTCACCATGCTTCTTTGCATCCTGTGATCTTCCAATTCTTGTGAACCAAACACCAAGATTGGCAGAAATCCTGTGTTTTTAAATTCTCTGTTCTGCATGTGCATTCCTATCCTATTACTGTGTATTTCCTATCCCTGCGTTGTTAGAATCCTCCAATTCAAACGAGTCCTTATAGAATTACTTCTCTTACAGATAGTTGTCAAAAAAACCTTGTGTGGTTTGTCTCGCTCCTGCTGCGCCGTTGTCCACCCCAGCTCAGCTGCTCCAACGAAAGAAGGGTCCAACACAGCAGGGATCCGGCCTCCAGACTATCTTTCGCTGCCTCAAATCTTCTTCCCCGCCGCCAGCAACCACGGCAACTGCATTACCATCATCAACCGAGTAGATGACCTCAAGGACTACAAGGGTCCGCAAGAGAGGTCGCACTCTTTCGTCTCTACTTACGTTATGCATCGTTTAATATTACATGCTACTTTATCGTCCTGTTCACCGATTAGACTCTGAGTAAGCTCCAAACTAATAGTCAAACTTGAGTTTTTAAATGGTTGTGGGGTACATATCGGGGCCGCAGTCAATAGTATCTATCTACTATCTGGTTAATATCTGGTGTCTACTATGAGTTTCGTGTTGGGTGGGAAACAAACAGTAAAGAAGCTATTATCTGTATTTTTACCTGAAGCCATTATCTGCCTGCTATCATTGGTTTTGGGTCTATCCACAGGTTGCTACCATCACTCTGGATTTCTGCATGCACTCCTTACATAATCTCACTATGTTTTATTCCTATACATGTCAGTTATTGTACACAATGTAACTGAACATGTAGAGCAAAAAAGACGAGCCTTGTGTGGCAATAAAATTTCATGCAGACGTCGCTCCATTGTAGGCGCAAAGGCATCCCCCCTCCACCCATTTCAGATTGTAATTGAGAGGAAGATAACTGTTCTGAGGGGGATTCAGAAAGAGAAGACCACTCCTATTTACCCCCTGAGGTCTTTGCTCTAACTTGGCATGCTGATGTTGGTTATATCATGCATATGGTGCCTTGCATTGCTTACTTTATAGATCAAATATGTCATCTGCTTAGTTCAGACATGCATTGTGTGAATGCCATCTGTTTAGTTTCTTCATCGTATATGTGAATTATGCAACGCCGTCTTGTTTAGCCAGGCATCATATATGTGAATTTTGCAATGCCATCCTGCTTAGCCAATCATCTTATATGTGAATTATATCAGTCCATCCCTTTTTTCATTACGTATTAGATTTTTCAACAATGTTAGTACATTCAACTACTCTTCGTGTGCATCAGCTATTTGACATGATGATGGAAAATTCTGGAGTGAAAACAAGGTATTCAGAGCAGACTATGCTATCTAACGAAGCGCATATCTTGCTGGTTATGGATAGCTCCTCAGAGGAGGATTCAGAGACAGATGACCAGCCCTATCCCCCCGGGTGTATGCTCTAACTTGGCAGGGTTGTGTTGCTTATATCATGCGTATGGTGTCTTGCATTGGTATGTCATTTGATTAGTTTAGACATGCTTTGTGTGAATGCCACCTGTTTAGTGTCTAATTACCATATATGTGAATTATGCATTGCCATCTTGTTGCAAAACATTATATATGTGAATTATGCAATGTTATCTTGTTGCAAGCATTATATATGTGAATTATGCAATGCCATGTTGTTTAGCCAATCATCATGTATGTGAATTATATCATGCTATCATTTTTTTTGTATTACATGTTCCATTTGTCGACAACGTTTGTATATTCAACTACTCTTCCTGTGCATCAGCCATTTGAAGCGGTGATGGAAGTATCTGGAGTGAAAACAAGGTATTCAGAGTAGACAATACTACCTGCTGAAGCAGACATCTTGCTGGTTACAGAGAGCTCCTCAGAGGAGGATTCAAAGACTGATGACCAGTCCTATTTCCCCCCTGAGGTCTATGCTCAAACTTGGCAGGGTTATATTACTCATGTCATGCATGTTGTCTTGCATTGATTAGTTTTTACATCATATATGGATTGCCATCTGCTTACTTGCTTACTATATAAATCATATATTTGAATTATATCATGCCATCATGTTTACATACACAACATCTATCTGAATTATGGCATGGCAACCCATTTAATAAAGACATCATATAGTTATATCATCGCATCATATTTAGTGTTTACAGTCATCATATTTTGAATTATGTCATTATATCCATGAATTATATCATGCTATCATGTTTCCATAGGCGGCATGTATATGAATTATGGCATGCCAACCTATTTAATAAACACATTATATAGTTATATCATGTCATCCTGTTTACATAGTCATCATATTTTGAACTATGTCTTTCCATCTTTTTTAGTTAGCCATTATATATGTGAAATTGTGTCATGTTATCCTGTTTAGTTAGCCATCATATATGTGAAATTCTGTCATGCTATCCTATTTGGTTAGACAACATAACTGTGAATTATTTCATGCTCTCTTTTATTCCCCAATATCCATTGCACCTGTCTATCATACAATGTCTGTACATTCAATCACTTTTCATGTTTATCGGCCATTTGATTTGGAGAGGGTGATGGCAGTATCTAAGGGGGTAACAACACGGTCTTCAGAAAAGATAGTGCTACCAGTTGATGCAGATAGAACCACAGTTGTACTTGCCCAAGAACCAGCCCCACCACACATAACCCAGACTCTCATAGATTGTACCCCTACCTAGTTGGACAGAGAACCAGCTACACCCCTTCTAACCCCAACCCCAGCAGATAGTAACCCAGTTCTAGTTGACACAGCACCGTCTCCACCATAGAGCACCCAAACACGAGCAGTTAGTAAGGGAACTGCAGTGCCTAAAGCACGAGGACCACCACTCCGAATCCCAACTCAAGGCTTAATGCAGAAGAAGAATTGTTCTTAGGTCAGGTTCTGTAGCTATGGTTCATACTCCTTTGCTCTTGCATCACTGTATTTACTCATACCAACTATTTTCAAATTTGAAGGATGGACTTGAAACTCCAATGGCGCAATAGGTATGTTTTAAACCTGTTTCTTTAACTGGTTTGCTGTTGTAACTTGCTCTATGTTGATTTCAGTTTCAATTGAATAAAAAGTTATGTTCTCATGTCATGCACATTACAAGTGTTTTTATTGCTCTGTAGTTTCCCACACTTATATTCTGTCTACTCTGCTTTGTCTTGAACAGATATTATTTGAATTGTGTCTCTATCTTGATTTGGCAAAAAAAACTAGAATGATATAGACCATAAAGTGACCATGGTACATAGATATATGTTTGTTTCATGTTGTTATCCTGTCCACTTTACTACTGAACTGATTTACCAAAATGAGTTTCATATACAACATGGTAAACCTGTGATGTGTTTGCTTGTTTCTCTTTTAGAATGCGAATAAAATATTGGAGAACAGTACCCCATTATGCAATGGTAAAGGAAGTAATGCAGATAAGGTTCAAGATAGTGAGACATCCATGTTGATCTCCAAGAAAGTTGATAAAAACTATCTTGACGACAGTGAAAGAACCCAAAAGTCATGTATTGATGTACTGTTCGAGTTACTGGCCACTACTGCTGGCACAAGCTCTTTAAACTCGCTGCCTGAATCAGTTCGTCTGCTTGAGTCTCAACTTCAAGTTGAAAGACATCGATCAGATGTGCTGTGACAGGAAGTTGAAGGACTGAGGAAGTCCCTGCAGAATTTAGATGCATACTTTCTGGTGCAGCAGCAAGCGCTGGAGGATTTAAGCGCGAAACAAGAGAAAGTTAATAAGCTTGCTAAGCATCTTGCCAGCATTATGGGTACCCAGGATATTGTTTCTTGAGCTCTTTTGAAGTGGTTTCAGTTGTGGGCTTGTTTTGCTGCGGCGTTTATTTGCACTGGTCGCCAACTTTGACAACCAGTGTATATGATATGCTGCTTTGTTCCCTATATTTGCACTGGTGGCGAACTTTGATGCCGAGTGGATGTAATATGTGTAATAGTCGTGATAGCCTAGCGTAAGTTGCTTGCTTATTTATTTCCTTATTGTCTTGTTTATTTGTTTGCTTGTAGTCAGTGCAGTTCTTTTTCCACGGTTTATGAGTGGCCGCAATAACCGATGTTTTAAAGCTAGGCCACAATAACCATGGACTACATATTTACTGTAGTTACCATGGGCCTCCTACGGGCCATAGAAACAATGGGCCTCTAAGGGCCGTAGAAACAATGGGCCTTCTATGGGTCGTAGCATCAATGGGCCTTCTACGGGCCATATGATCGATCGGCCAAACATGGGCCAATAATAGACCGCATTATGGGCCATAAACGGGCTAGATTTGGAATCATCCGTTCATGGGCCGACCATAATGGGCCGTCATTAATAGGCCATATTTAATAACGCTATGAAAATGGCTCAACGGATTAACGGGCCGCAAACGGGACGATTGTAACTACAGGCTGAATTTGGCCCACAAGCAGAAAAGGACAGTAACGGGCTGTAAGTAACCAAATGTTGGAAATGAGCCCAAGAATAAATGGGCCCTGAGAAGGCCGAAAGATAACACGGGTTGGAAACAGCCCAATGGAATAATGGGCCGTTAATGGGTATAAAGCGATACACTGTTCATTGCGGGCCAGATTCACCACGGGCCGTTAATGGGCCAAGAGTTACAAATGGCCTCGTATGGGCCGAAAAACATCATGGACCATACATGGGCCGGAAGTTACAACGGGCTGGAATCATATTGGACGGCCCAGATGAAGCTATTGGGCTTAATTTCGATAGGCCATAACGGGTCGTGAGTTAGCAGGCCGTAAATGGGCTATATACAAACAGGTCGTTAACAGGCTTCCCCTGGGCCGGCCCGTTACCTTTTGACCAAGTCAAATGGGCCGGCCTTTTCACCGAAATGGGCCTCTGTTGGGCCGTGTCACGTGTCGACGTATCATAGGCACCTCCTGTCCAATGAATGGATGACATCTGTCCCAACGGTGAGCCAACACGTGTTTCCTCCGGCCAATGAGAATTTTACACGTAGAAAATCCTCATTGGTCTGGGCTGTTAATGGGTTATCGGATCCAAAACCGGGCCCGATAGCTTAACGGCGACCCGTTACAGTGGATGCCATGTGTCGGTCACCCTTGACGAAAACACTTCCATGACGCGTCATTTATCGTCATGGAAGTGGACACTTCCGTGATGATAATTTTGGTAATGTCATGGAACACTTCTACGACAGCACATGTATGACTATCTTGATTCTGTCATAAAATCGTCATGGATGTACATGCATGACAGAAAACGTGACCTACTGTGACAAACACGTATCATCATGGAAGTGTATTTTTTTTGTAGTGAAAACAAAAACATCCCCCCTAGCCCCCTACCGAATTCAAGTTTTTTTTTAAGAAAATACCTCGTCTCTGCTTTTCTTCACACGTTTCGGCTGCCTCCCTTCTTCATCACGAGGAGCGGAATCAGTGGCCCGTTTCCTAGCCCGTCCACCCCGGACAGGATTCTCATTCGTTCGCCCACGTTTGCGTCGAACATTGCTTGTCGTTTGGACCAGCTCCTCGTTTCCCTCATTTCCAGCTTCACCATTAGTCCTCCTCGCAATCCTCTTGCTTTTTCGGGCCATTCTATAAAACAAAATGTGTAACAGAAAAAAAATGAAAAAAATTGTCATTTGGGTGGGAAAAATACAAGACTTAGAAGAACAATTATACTTGCAGATAAAACAATTAGTGAATTCAATATCATTGGTGAGTACAGAAAAATGTGCCTCGGTTTAACATCCCCTAACTTCATTCACCATGACTACTGCAAAAAAATGCCTATTATTCCTAATGACATCTCGTCTGCTATTCGCGCCAACTAGGTGATGAATCTAGGCAACTGCAGGATGTTGGGTAGGCAACTTATAGCAACAAGCCAATAAAAATAACTAATTACCCAAAAAAGCAACTAATGTTATATTTCCTTGCAAAATGAGTAGTAAAATTGAGCAACTACTGTCATATACATATACAACTACCCCTACAGATCCAAGCAACCCCAAAAAGCAGCCAAAAACTGATAAGCAACTTTAAAAATATATTGTAACCAACTATTTTAACAAAAAGATTGAGCAACTACTGTCACATGGCTACACAATGCCCCCATCAGAACCAGGTGACTCAAAACAGCGCCTGATGGGGTGAGAAAAAAAACAACAACAGTTGCGCAAAAAATTCATGGCAACTGTGTGAAAAAAAAATGAGCAACTATTGTCGCCTAGCTACACAATGCCCCCATTAGGTTAGATCCAGGCACTCAAAATAGCACCCGATGGGTGTGAGAAAAATACAGCAACTGCTGCGCAAATTCATGGCGACTGTGTGAAAAAAATTGAGCAACTACTGTCGCCTGGCTACACAATGCCCCCATTAGATCCAGGCAACTCAACTGCACCGATGGCTGAGACAAAAATCAGCAACTGCTTCGCAAAATTGTGGCAACTATGTGACAATAATTGAGCAATTGATGTCGCCTGACTATACAAATTCCCTCGTAGATCCACGCGCTCAAACAGCACCCGAAAACACCCTAAATCTCGATGGGATCTCAACCCCCAACCTCCCTCACCATATCGCCAACCTCAACATTCAAATCTCAACCCCCCTACAGAAACACGACCGTTGTAGATGCAATGCACAGGCCCCGCAGATGCCATGGACAACCCGTGCTCGCCCTCCTCGCCCTCTGTGCTCGCCCCAACACCTCACCCAAACCCTAGCCCTCACCAAGCCAAGCCAAACCAGGAAAAAAGCAAGGACGAGATGTGGGATTACCTCCGCATGTAGTCGCAGCCGCCCCGCATCGACGAACGGCCTCCCACGTCGGCGAATCCACGACGGCAGTCCCGTGCAGGTCGTCGTCACGAGAGGAAGAGGCAGAGGCCGTTTCGAAAATGGAGGAGAGGGCGGAGGATTTCGAAAGGAAAGGGGAGGGGGAAGACATGCGAGCAGTGGTTTCGCCTGAATTAATGGGGCGGGGCCCCCACTACGCCCTGATCGGAATCGTTACAAACGCGCGGTCACGATCTTGCGCATCGTATGGTCGAGTGGCGTGCGCTCGCGCGCGCCAAACCATGCAGCTGCACGAATAAGCGATTTAGGAAATAAGAAATAGAAGGAAAGAAACGTAGGTACGTGAGGCAACTAATTGTGCCAAGGTTCTCAGCTGCACCCAACAGCAGGCCTGGCACTCAATTTTAATCCTTGCCTAATGAAAACGTGCAGCAGAACGGGGCCACAGAAAAAACTTACTTGAAATGCTGGAGCATACTAGTAAATTTACGCTTATACGCGTGACAGCTCGCATGCTGAGAATACCCAATAATACTTCCTTGCCAATCATGAGTTGTCAACGTTAGGGCAAGCGATTCCTCCATCCTCATCCTCCTCTCACCACTGCTATATAAGCACATACGTGATACGACCCCGAGGCCAAGACGTATCCAGACACACATCTACCTCCTCTCCCTCTAATTCCTTTCTCCGAGCCACCGAGCGAGCGACGAGGGAGCAATGGTCAGGCGAGCGGCGGCGCCAAAGCGGAGGGCCGGCAATGGGCGGACGAAGATCGCCATCCGGCGGATCGAGAAGAAGGGCGCCCGGCAGGTATGCTTCGCCAAGCGCCGGCAGGGCCTGTTTAACAAGGCCAACGAGCTGGCGGTGATGTGCGGCGCCCAGGTGGCCGCCGTCACCTTCTCGGACGGCGGAAAGGCCTTCTCCTTCGGGCACCCCTCCGCCGAGGCCGTCGTCGACCGCTTCCTGGCGGGGGGAGGCGCGTTGGTCCAGGGCGGGGGCGCCGCCGACGACGACGAGCTGAAGAAGCTGCACCAGCTGCACGGCGAGCTCCGCACGCGGTTGAAGGAGGTGAAGGTGCGGAAAGGGCGCGTGGAGGAGGCCATGGCAAAGGAGCGCGCCGCTGGGGATCAATTTGCGGTGTGGCTCGACCCCGAGTTGGGCGACATTGGGGAGGAGGAGCTGATGGCCTTCGCCGCCAAGCTGATGGTGGCTCGGGCCGCCGTCTCGGACCGCGCATGCCAGGTGCTCTTGGAGGCGCAGAACGTCAGCCGCATGCTGCAGGCGCCCCCACCGCCACAGCAGCAGCTCTTCGGCGGTAGCACCTTTGAGTTTGGTGGCAGCAGCAGTGGCAACGCCGGGATGGGGATGCAACAGATGCAGATGGCGGTGCCTTCGACGCAGGGGTTCGCCGACGGGATGCATATGCACCAGATGCTAATGGCAATGCCTCCGCCGCCGGGCTTGGCCTACGGGGTGGATATGCAGCAGATGCATATGTCCATTCCTCCATCGCCCGTTTTTGGCGCCGGGACGGAGATGCAGCAGATGGTTATGGCGATGCAGCCGCAACCAGACTTCGCCGCCGAGACGGAGATGCAGCAGGCGGCTATGGCGATGCCGCCGCCGCCGGAGTTTCCTGTTGGGATGGCGATGCCTCCGCCGCCGCTGGAGTTTCCTGTTGGGATGGCGATGCCTCCGCCGCCAGGGGTCGCCGCCGGGATGAAGATGGTGCAGCAGGGGCCCGGGCTGAACATGGGCTTCCCCTACTGAGGACAAGAAGACAAATCCCTACCGAGTCTAAGTCCGTGAGAGCCAGATCTATTAATCCATTTTTGTCTCAAAAAATATATTAATCCATTTATATGCATGGATGGACACCGATCTCTTAGATCATTATCAATCTATTTATATTATACATCATGCTTGCAGGGGATGATCCTGGGTGCAAGATTTTTTTTGAATAATTTTTTTTTGAATAAAATCCTGGGTGCAAGATTC
The DNA here is from genome assembly GCF_003073215.2 of Triticum urartu. Classification (NCBI taxonomy): domain Eukaryota; kingdom Viridiplantae; phylum Streptophyta; class Magnoliopsida; order Poales; family Poaceae; genus Triticum; species Triticum urartu. Next base: position 598,743,302 of record NC_053024.1, on the reverse strand, counting down.
ATTATCATAGTCTTGTAATCTATTTATATGGGTTGCACCGAGACAGAAAAATAAAGAATGAAATACTATTAGGCATTTCCTTTGGTTCTCTCTGGTGGCAACGGAACCAAAGATTTATGCGTCTTAATTGTTCAAAAATCCTATGAAAATTTGTGCACTGGATCATGCCTGTAACGCGAGAGCGATATCCAACAGCTAGCCTATGGACCGGCGCCTATCTAGTGGGCCATCAGCATCTAACATTTTTTTGTTAGAATTCGATTTTAATGCGCAATAATTTCTTGTTTAGTCCTCCCTTGTGCCATGGGCTTTGTTAGCCAAGACTCGAGGCAGCGCATTTCTAGAAACTATATAAATATATATTCTATTTTAAGTTCCATAGAAATTTGTTTCTGAATCAAACAGAGAAAGGCAAATTCTTTCTTTGCATTTTGGATCATGACATTATACTGGTATTAATATGGACGCCAAAACACATATAACCTTTCCCCATGGGGGTGGCCAAAGTGAACGGTTGTTGCCGAGCGAAGACGGGAACGAGTGAAAACCAGCATCGGTGTATAGAACTCAAACATAGATCAAAACACACCAAAAAAAACACCCAAAATGTCATAATTTAGAGAAATAAATGTTCTAAAAAGTTTGCGATGTGGCAGTTAGAAAAATGTTGTAGAAAGCCGCCATGCGACAATTCCAAAAGGTAGTCTTAAAGTTGCCATGTGACCATAACAGAAATTGAGGATTTCCAAAAGTTAGAAATTGCCATGGCAGTTGCAGAAAAACAAAACTCTAAGCTTTGCCATGTGAGTAGCACGCATGATGATAATCTACTAGTAAAAAGCATAGTACAAGTGAAATGGCAAAGTTTTAATTTTTTGGTCTGTAGGGCATGGCAAAAAAAAAGAAACAATGTACGATTACATGGGAATTTGGGGGGAAATCCTCAATGAACATGGCAACTACATATGTTTGTAAGAAAAAACACACGGCTAACTTTCAGAGGAGGGGGGGAGGATGCAAGACATGGCAAATTCTAGGGGGAATCTATTGGTGACATGGCAAAACATACAGAAAATGTTTAAAAAAAGTCACATGGGCAAACTTCAAAAAGATGTTTTTATCTTAAATTTGCCGTGGAAATTGTAGAAAAACAAAATTCTTGATTTGCCATGTGAGTACTACACATGATGGCAATCTAGTAAAAACATAGTACAAATGACATGGAAATTGTTTTAAAATTTTGCTCCATAGGGCATGGCAAATGAAGAAAAAATATGGAAAGTTACATGGCAAATATTTTTTTTGGGGGGGGGGGGGGGGGGTCCATATGTGTACAAATTTTTCCTGTATATAGATGATAGCAAAGGTAGGAAAATCATAGATGAGTGGCAACTTTTTGAAGAAAGAGACACATGGTCACATGGCAAATTCAGAAATATTGCTATATAGATCATGACAATTGTAGGATAATTTGTACTACTTGATACATGGCAATTTAACAATTTTGTTGTTTCTTAGCAATCATAGCAAATTTGCAGTGGGAATACATTTGAACTGGCTATCACAAAAGAAGGGCCAAAAATGTACTTTGAAAAAAACATGGCAACTTTGTACTCTGAAGCATGGCAAAAATAATGTACTCTGAAGCATGGCAAAATATACTCTTAAGCCGCCATGCCCATGTGCTGCTGCTTCGCCGACGATCGCGACCCCTGCTACTGCTCGTCTTACCCTCTAATCTCCCACCAACCTCCAGATCGTGACACTCCATTGAAAGGGCGAGCTTTCTCCAACCAGAAATCCTACATTCCTCAGCCTCGATATGAGCTTCTCTCATGGCTGATCACACCCCACCCCTTGCCCCGTCCTCCATCGACGATGACGACTTGCTCTCCCGGTGCTCAAGTAGATGAATGGCGTCGCTTACCTCCTTGTGTTCGCTGAAGAGGAGGAAGGAGAAGTCGTGGCCCTTGCTGGCGATGGAGAGGACACATGCCTGAGCTCAAAGAGTGAGAGGGAGTGGAATGAGGAGGGAGAACCAACTAGAGCGCTGGTGATGTTTTCGAAGTGGAGGCGCCGCTCTTTTGTCTCGCTCCGCTAGTCAACCGAGATACCGGTTGTAGTTGCGCAAGTGCGATAGGGAACGAACAAATACGCCGGGGTGTTGTCATGCTGTCACGCACGGACGCATCGGACGTCGCTTGTGTTCGCTCCAAAAATGTTGTGTGCTGACATCACTTGTATAGCATTTCAAATTAATTTTAGTTTAATAGATACAGCCCAAACTATGCTTTGTATTTTGTTTGTTTACTAGCAAGATGCCCATGCATTACACGGAACATCAAGATGCATTTTTATGAGTAGTTTATCTTGTGAGAGAAAATGATGAACGGGGGAAGGCCTTATTTGCAAATGTGGAGAGGTGTGTGGGTATTTTTTCCAAAATTACCATAGTTTCCTTCCTATCTGTCAGATATAAATCGGACGGCCTATATTGCAGGATGTCAGGCACACCATCATCACCAACTCTGTTTTTTTATCTCTACTTCTAATGGAGCAGTTGGCGAATCGTCTCCACGGTTTATTTTCGCTGGTTTATATTCGCTGGATTTTTTTTCGTCTCTCCTCCCACCACCCCCTCCCATCCTGGTCCATCGGTTTATTTTTTTCTCCACTCTTTATTACAACCAGAACTTTCCTAACGTATAACAAATCACGAATCTAACTTACTTAAATTATACAAATCAATCGATTTCTTTTATTGGTTCAATTTGTTTTAGGAAACAAATAACAAATTTCCAGGAAACAAATAATATATTTTAATCTAACTTTCCTAACTTATCTAAATCAATCGATTTCTCTCATTAGTGAAATTTGTTTTAGGAAACAAATAACAAACACGTCACAAACTTTCCTCCCAATAAATAGTTTTTTAACATTTGTAAACTTTCCTAATCAGACACGTCAGAACGGACAGGTACTGATATCACGTTACCAAACAATAAAACCCCATTTGCATAGAAATCAGTTCAAAATCCTAACTTTTCTAATTTTTTTACCTTTCCTTGATAACAAACAATATTTCCTATGTTTTCCACCTATAGAAGGAAATCACCCCTCCATCGATATTAGCATTTTTTTGAAATGAGATCTCCAAGTTATGAATTTTCTTTTGCAATTCTTTCCAATTATGACCTCTCCTTCCGCTCCGGCTCCTTCTCGCAGTTGGTGAATAGTCTCCACCATTTATTTTCGCTGGTTTATTTTCGCTGATTTTTTTTCGTCTCTCCTCCCACCACCCCCTCCCACCCTGGTCCATAGGTTTATTTTTCTCTCCACTTTTTATTACAACCAGAACTTTCCTAACGTATAACAAATCACGGATCTAACTTCCTTAAATTATATAAATCAATCGATTCCTTTTATTGGTTCAATTTGTATTAGGAAACAAATAACAGATTTTCAGGAAATAAATAATATATTTTAATCTAACTTTCCTAACTTATCTAAATCAATCAATTTCTCTCATTAGTGAAATTTGTTTGAGGAACAAATAACAGACACGTCACAAACTTTCCTCCCAATAAATAGTTTCTTAACATTTGCAAACTTTTCTAATCAGACACATCACAAACGGGCAAGTACTGATACCACGTTACCAAACAATAAAACACCATTTGCATAGAAATCAGTTCAAAATCCTAACTTTCCTAAATTTTTACCTTTCCTTGATAACAACCAATATTTCCTATGTTTTCTACCTATAGAAGGAAATCACCCCTCCATCGATATTAGTATTTTTTGGAATGAGATCTCCAGCTTATGATTTTTTTTGTGATTCTTTCCAATTGTGACCTCTCCTTCCGTTCCGACTCCTTCTCGCATAAACACCTCCACCACAGCCAGCTGACGCCACCCCAGACCTCCTGCCTCTCCACACCTTCTCCGCCACCTCCTCCTCGTACTCCATTGACAATCCCTCTGCCATATTTGTCCACGGCGGTGCCGAGGACATGGCGCAGCAGCGTACCAGCGGTAGAGCAGCGCATAGCAGCAGGAAGCAGCACGCAGCAGGCGAGGCAAGCGGCCGGCGTGGCTGAGGGGGCGGCCGGCAGAAGATGGCCATGACAGGAGCGGGCGCGAGGCACGGGCGCGACTGCGGGGCGAGCGAAGGGATAGGCGGCAGCAGACGGGGCGAGTGCAGCTAGCGAGAGTGTGGCGCATGGCCAGGGTGTGCGTTGCGCGGGTCACAGTGGTGCGGTGGCTGCGGCGAGCGCGACGGCAGTGGCGGGCGCGATCGATGCGGTGTGGCACAGGCGTGGGCATGGAGAGGGAGTGGCCCTGCGGGCGCGGAAGAAGAGCAGCAGGCTCGGGCATGGGCGCGCATAGGAGCGGGCATGTGCCACGAGGTCGATCCGAGGAGCTCGGTGGCTACCCCTGCAATGGCCATGGCGGGCGGCGGTTCTCGACCACGGCGAAATACCTAACGAGAGCAAACGAGAGGGGAAACAGGGGAAAGGCAATAGGAGATCACGACGGTGTCAATGGCGCCCTAGGAGAAGACAGGGGAGCTGATACGTCTCCAACGTATCTATAATTTTTGATTGCTCCATGCTATATTATCTACTGTTTTGGACATTATTGGGCTTTATTATCCACTTTTATATTATTTTTGGGACTAACCTATTAACCGGAGGCCCAGCCCAGAATTGTTGTTTATTGCTTGTTTTAGGGTTTCGAAGGAAAGGAATATCAAACGGAGTCCAAACAGAATGAAACCTTCGGGAACGTGATTTTCTCAACGAACAAGACCCAGGAGACCTGGACCCTACGTCAAAACACAAAAGAGGAGGCCACGAGGTAGAGGGCGCGCCTACCCCCCCCCCTAGGCGCGCCCTCCACCCTTGTGGGGCCCCTGTTGCTCCACCAACATACTCCTTCCTCCTATATATACCTACGTACCCCCAAACGATCAGATGCGGAGCCAAAAACCTAATTCCACCGCCGCAACTTTCTGTATCCACGAGATCCCATTTTGGGGCCTGTTCCGAAGCTCCGCCGGAGGGGGCATCGATCACGGAGGGCTTCTACATCAACACCATAGCCCCTCCGATGAAGTGTGAGTAGTTTACCTCAGACCTACGGGTCCATAGTTATTAGCTAGATGGCTTCTTCTCTCTTTTTGGATCTCAATACAATGTTCTCCCCCTCTCTTGTGGAGAACTATTCGATGTAATCTTCTTTTTGCGGTGTGTTTGTTGAGACCGATGAATTGTGGGTTTATGATCAAGTCTATCTATGAAAAATATTTGAATCTTCTCTGAATTCTTTTATGTATGATTGGTTATCTTTGCAAGTCTCTTCGAATTATCAGTTTGGTTTGGCCTACTAGATTGATCTTTCTTGCAATGGGAGAAGTGCTTAGCTTTGGGTTCAATCTTGCGGTGTCCTTTCCTAGTGACAGTAGGGGCAGCAAGGCACGTATTGTATTGTTGCCATCGAGGATAACAAGATGGGGTTTTCGTCATATTGCGTGAGTCTATCCCTCTACATCATGTCATCTTGCTTAAGGTGTTACTCTGTTTTTAACTTAATACTCTAGATGCATGCTGGATTGCGGTCGTGAGTGGAGTAATAGTAGTAGATGCAGGCAGGAGTCGGTCTACTTGTCTCGGACGTGATGCCTATATACATGATCATACCTAGATATTCTCATAACTATGCTCAATTCTGTCAATTGCTCAACAGTAATTTGTTCACCCACCATAGAATACTTATGCTCTCGAGAGAAGCCACTAGTGAAACCTATGGCCCCGGGGTCTATCTTTATCATATTAATCTCCTACTAGTTAGTTATTTTCTTTGCTCTTTACTTTGTCTTTATTTTACTCTGCATCTTGATACATCAATTTTGCATCATGCTTTTATATCGATATTTATTGCATTATGGGCTGTTATTTCACATTATGTCACAATACTTATGGCTATTCTCTCTTATTTTACAAGGTTTACATAAGGAGGGAGAATGTCGGCAGCTGGAATTCTGGGCTGGAAAAGGAGCAAATATTAGAGACCTATTCTGCACAACTCCAAAAGTCTTGAAACTCCACGGAACACCTTATAATAAATAATGAAAAATCCTCGCCAAAGATGAAGACCAAGGGTCCCACACCCTACTCACGAGGGTGGGGGCGCCCCCCCCCCCCCCCGGGTGCGCCCCCTACCTCGTGGTCCCCCTGGTGGCTCTCCGATGACCATCTTCTCCTATATGAAGTCTTTCGTCTAGAAAAAAAGAAGAAGCAACTTTTCGGGACGAAACTCCGCCGCCATGAGGCGGAACCTTGGCGGATCCAATCTAGAGCTCCGGCAGAGCTGTTCTGCCGGGGAAACTTCTCTCCAGGAGGGGGAAATCATCGCCATCGTCATCACCAACGCTCCTCTCATCGGGAGAGGGCAATCTCCATCAACATCTTCATCAGCACCATCTCATCTCAAAACCCTAGTTCATCTCTTGTATCCAATTCTTGTCGCCAAGTCCGGGATTGGTGCTAGTAGGTTGCTAGTAGTGTAAATTACTCCTTGTAGTTGATGCTAGTTGGTTTAATTGGTGGAAGATCATATGTTCAGATCCTTTATGCATATTAATACCCCTTTGATTATGAACATGAATATGCTTTGTGAGTAGTTATGTTTGTTCCTGAGGACAAGGGAGAAGTCTTGCTATTAGTAGTCATGTGAATTTGGTATTCGTTCGATATTTTGACGAGATGTATGTTGTCTAGCCTCTAGTGGTGTTATGTGAACGTCGACTACATAACACTTCACCATTATTTGGGCCTAGAGGAAGGCATTGGGAAGTAATAAGTAGATGATGGGTTGCTAGAGTGACAGAAGCTTAAACCCTAGTTTATGCGTTGCTTCGTAAGGGGCTGATTTGGATCCATATGTTTCATGCTATGGTTAGGTTTACCTTAATACTTTTGTTGTAGTTGCGGATGCTTGCAATAGAGGTTAATCATAAGTGGGATGCTTGTTCAAGTAAGAACAGCACCCAAGCACCCGTCCACCCACATGTCAAATTATCAAAGTACCGAACGTGAATCATATGAACGTGATGAAAACTAGCTTGACGATATTCCCATGTGTCCTCGGGAGCGCTTTTCCTCATATAAGAGTTTGTCCAGGCTTGTCCTTTGCTACAAAAAGGATTGGGCCACCTTGCTGCACTTTATTTACTTTTGTTACTTGTTGCTCGTTACAAATTATCTCATCACTAAACTATCTGTTACCACTTCTTTCAGTACTTGCAGAGAATACCTTGCTTAAAACCGTTTATCATTTCCTTCTGCTCCTCGTTCGGTTCGACACTCTTAATTATCGAAAGGACTATGATAGATCCCCTATACTTGTGGGTCATCAAGACTCTTTTCTGGCGTCGTTGCCGGGGAGTGAAGCGCCTTTGGTAGGTGGAATTTGGTAAGGAAAAATTTATATAGTGTGCTGAAATTTACTGTCACTTGTTACTATGGAAAGTAATCCTCTGAGGGGCTTGTTCGGGGTATCTTCACCCCGACCAGTAGAGCAAAGAGTTGCTCCTCAACCTACTGAACCTATTGAAAATGAAATTCCTTATGAGTATCCTTCGAGTATAATAGAAAAACTGCTGGCTAATCCTTTTACAGGAGATGGAACAAAGCATCCTGATGAACACCTAATATATGTGGATGAAGTTTGTGGATTATTTAAGCTTGCAGGTATTCCCGATGATGTTGCTAATAAGAAGGTCTTCCCTTTATCTTTGAAGGGAGACGCATTGACATGGTATAGGCTATGTGATGATATGGGATCATGGAACTATAGAAGATTGAAATTGGAATTTCATCAAAAGTATTACCCTATGCATCTTGTTCATCGTGATCGCAATTATATATATAATTTTTGGCCTCGCGAAGGAGAAAGCATCGCTCAATCTTGGGGGAGACTTAAATCAATGTTATATTCATGCCCCAATCATGAGCTCCCAAGAGAAACAATTCTTCAAAAAAATTATGCTCGGCTTTCTGAAAATAATCGCACCATGCTCGACACTTCTTGTGCTAGCTCTTTTATGATGAAGACTATTGGATTTAGATGGGATTTATTGGATAGAATTAAATGCAACTCTGAAGATTGGGACCTCGACAATGGTAAGGAGTCAGGTATGACACCTAAGTTTGATTGTGTTAAATCTTTTATGGATACCGATATTTTCCGTAAGTTTAGCACTAAATATGGACTTGATTCTGAGATAGTAACTTCTTTCTGTGAATCTTTTGCTACTTATGTTGATCACCCTAAGGAGAAGTGGTTTAAATATCATCCTCCCATAGAAGTAAAAGTAGCTGCACCTATTAAAGTTGAAGAAAAGACTGTCACTTATAATGATCCTATTGTTCCTACTTCTTATGTTGAGAAACCACCTTTCCCTGTTAGGATAAAGGATCATGCTAAAGCTTCAACTGTGGTTCGTAAAAGCAATATTAAAACATATACACCTCCTGAGCAAGTTAAAGTTGAACCTAATATTGCTATTGTTAAAGATCTCTTTTCTGATAATATAGATGGGCATGTTATTTATTTCTGTGATGAAACTGCTAGAATTGCTAAACCCCGTGATACAGATAAACCTAGACCTGTGATAGGCATGCCTGTTATTTATGTTAAAATTGGAGATCATTGTTATCATGGCTTATGTGATATGGGTGCTAGTGCTAGTGCAATACCTATTGACTTATACAACGAAATTATGCATGATATTGCACCTATTGAGTTAGAAGATATTGATGTCACTATTAAACTTGCTAATAGAGATACTATTTCACCAATGGGAATTGTTAGAGATGTTGAAGTCTTGTGTGGGAAAACTAAATATCCTGGTGATTTTCTTGTTCTTGGTTCCCCACAAGATAGCTTTTGTCCCATTATATTTGGTAGACCCTTCTTAAATACTGTTAATGCTACCATAGATTGCACAAGGGATGTTGTTACTGTCGACTTGGATGATATGACTCATGAATTTAATTTCTCTAAATTTAGTAAACAACATCGTGAAGAAGAATTACCTAGTAAGGATGAAATTATTGGTCTTGCTTCTATTGTCGTACCTCCTAATGATCCTTTAGAACAATATTTGCTAGACCATGAGAATGATATGTTTATGAATGAAAGAAGGGAAATAGATGAAGTATTCTTTAAACAGGAACCTATGCTGAAACACAATTTGCCTGTTGAAATCCTAGGGGATCCCCCTCCACCTAAGGGTGATCTCGTGTTTGAGCTTAAACCGTTGCCTGACAATCTTAAATATGCTTATCTTGATGAAAAGAAGATATATCCTGTTATTATTAGTGCTAACCTTTCAGAGCATGAAGAAGAAAGATTATTGAAAACTCTGAAGAAGCGTCATGCTGCTATTGAATATACTCTTGATGATCTTAAGGGAATTAGTCCCACTCTATGTCAACATAAAATAAATTTGGAAGCAGATGCCAAACCAGTTTGTGATCCTCAACGATGTATGAATCCTAAAATGAAAGAAGTGGTAAGAAAAGAAATACTAAAGCTTCTGGAGGCAGGTATAATTTATCCCGTTGCTGATAGTCAGTGGGTAAGTCATGTTCATTGTGTCCCTAAGAAGGGAGGTATTACTGTTGTTCCTAATGATAAAGATGAACTGATTCTACAAAGAATTATTACAGGTTATAGGATGGTAATTGATTTCCGCAAATTAAATAAGGCTACTAAGAAAGATCATTACCCCTTATGTTTTATTGATCAAATGCTAGAAATATTATGCAAACATACACATTACTACTTTCTAGATGGTTATTCTGGTTTCTCTCAAATACCTGTGTCAGCTAAAGATTAATCAAAGACTACTTTTACATGCCCTTTTGGTACTTTTGCTTATAGACGTATGCCTTTTGGTTTATGTAATGCACCTGCTACCTTTCAAAGATGCATGATGACTATATTCTCTGACTTTTGTGAAAAGATTTGTGAGGTTTTCATGGACGACTTTTCTGTCTATGGATCTTCTTTTGATGATTGCTTAAGCAATCTTGATCGAGTTTTGCAGAGATGTGAGGAAACTAATCTTGTCTTGAATTGGGAAAAGTGCCAATTTATGGTTAATGAAGGTATTGTCTTGGGGCATAAAGTTTCTGAAAGAGGTATTGAAGTTGATAAAGCCAAGGTTGATGCTATTGAAAGATGCCATGTCCCAAGGACATCAAAGGTATAAGAAGTTTCCTTGGTCACGCCGGATTTTATAGGAGGTTCATTAAGGACTTCTCAAAAATTTCTCGGCCTCTGACTAATTTATTACAAAAAGATATACCATTTGTCTTTGATGATGATTGTGTAGAAGCATTTGAAATACTTAAGAAAGCATTAGTCTCTGCATCTATTGTTCAGCCACCTGATTGGAATTTACCCTTTAAAATTATGTGTGATGCTAGCGATTATGTTGTAGGTGATGTTCTAGGGCAAAGAGTTGATAAGAAATTAAATGTTATCCATTATGCTAGTAAGACTCTAGACAATGCTCAAAGAAATTATGCTACTACTGAAAAAGAACTTTTAGCAGTTGTATTTGCTTGTGATAAGTTCAGACCTTATATTGTTGATTCTAAAGTAACTATCCACACTGATCATGCTGCTATTAAATATCTTATGGAGAAGAAAGATGCTAAACCTAGACTTATCAGATGGGTTCTCTTGCTACAAGAATTTGATTTGCATATTGTTGATAGAAAAGGAGCTGAGGACCCCGTTGCAGACAACTTATCTAGGTTAGAGAATGTTCTTGATGACCCACTACCTATTGATGATAGCTTTCTTGATGAACAATTAAATGTCATAAGTACTTCTCGTAGTACCCCTTGGTATGATGATTATGCTAATTACATTGTTGCTAAGTTCATACCACCTAGCTTCACATACCAACAAAAGAAAAAGTTCTTCTATGATTTGAGACATTACTTTTGGGATGACCCACGTCTTTATAAAGAAGGAGTAGATGGTGTTATTAGACATTGTGTACCTGAGCATGAACAGGAACAGATCCTACGCAAGTGCCACTCTGAAACTTATGGAGGACACCACGCAGGAGATAGAACTGCACATAAGGTATTGCAATCCGGTTTTTATTGGCCTACTCTCTTTAAGGATGCCCGTAAGTTTGTCCTATCTTGTGATGAATGTCAAAGAATTGGTAATATTAGTAGACGTCAAGAAATGCCTATGAATTGCTCACTTGTTATTGAACCGTTTGATGTTTGGGGCTTTGATTATATGGGACCTTTTCCTGCCTCTAATGGATATACACATATTTTAGTTGTTGCTGATTACATTACTAAGTGGGTAGAAGCTATTCCAACTAGTAGTCTGATCATAACACTTCTATTAAAATGCTTAAAGAAGTTATTTTTCCGAGGTTTGGAGTCCCTAGATATTTAATGACTGATGGTGGTTCACATTTTATTCATGGTGCTTTCCGTAAAATGCTTGCTAAATATGATGTCGATCATAGAATTGCATCTCCGTATCACCCACAGTCTAGTGGTCAAGTAAAATTGAGTAATAGAGAACTCAAATTAATTTTGCAAAATACTGTCAATAGGTCTAGAAAGAATTGGTCCAAGAAACTTAATGATGCATTATGGGCCTATAGAACTGCATATAAAAATCCTATGGGTATGTCTCCATATAAAATGGTCTATGGAAAAGCATGTCACTTACCTCTCGAACTAGAACACAAGGCTTATTGGGCTATTAAAGAACTAAATTATGATTTTAAACTTGCCGGTGAGAAGAGGTTATTTGATATTAGCTCACTAGATGAATGGATAACTCAAGCTTATGAAAATGCCAAGTTATTTAAAGAAAAGGTTAAAAGATGGCATGACAAAAGGATACAAAAGCGTGAGTTTAATGTAGGTGATTATGTATTGCTATACAACTCTCGTTTAAGATTTTTTGCAGGAAAACTTCTCTCCAAATGGGAAGGCCCCTATGTTATCGAGGAGGTCTATCGTTCCGGTGCCATAAAAATCAACAACTTCGAAGGCACAAATCCAAAGGTGGTAAACGGTCAAAGAATCAAACATTATATCTCAGGTAATCCCATAAATGTTGAAACCAATATTATTGAAACCGTAACCCCGGAGGAATACATAAGGGACACTTTCCAGAACGTTTCAGACTCCGAAAGGGAATAGGTATGTGGTACGGTAAGTAAACCGACTCCAAAACAATTTTTAAGGCAATATTTCTCCGTTTTGGAATATTTAGAAAAATAGAAAATTAAGTAGCTGTCCGGGAAGGACACGAGGGCCCCATGAGGGTGGAGGGCGTGCCCTACCCCCCTGGGCGCGCCCCCTACCTCGTGAGCTCCTTGTGTGCCTTCCGGACTCCGTTTTCTTGCACGATACGTATTTTGGTCGGTAAAAATTCACTATATATTCTCCCGAAGGTTTTGACTCCAGTATCACGCAAAAATCCCTTGTCTTTGTTTTGAGCTGTCCTGCTGCAGACAGAGCAACATGTTGTCCCAGGATTCGGAAGGAGAAAGCTATGTGACTGATTACCTTGTAGATCCTAAGGTCTATGGGGATGTGGAGCATTGTGGTTGGACTACGAAAGAAGAAGAAGACTATGAACCCAAGGGAAAGGAGGAGACGAGCTCAGATGAAGATGAAGTCCCACTACCTCAACCTGGGGACATGCATGTGGAGTTCAAAAATTCAAGCCTCCCGGATAGGGTAAAGAAACCTAAGATCGGGTTTATCCCTTTTCGACTCTTGCTGGAAAAGAAGCAGGAACTATGCAAAAAGATACTGAACTTGGAGCAGGAGATCGAGGACCTAAGGGACCAAAATTCTGTCCTCAAGCGCAAATTAAGGAAGAAGCCTACGCCATCAACAAAATCACCACCGTCTCCACCAACAAAGAAGAATTGAGTATCTGGTATGGGCACTCCCCTTGGCAACTGCCAATCTTGGGGGAGGTGCCCCGGTATCGTATCACCATCACTTTTATCTTTACCGTTTTTCTTAGTTTGATCCTTTTGGTAGTATTTTGATCTAGTAGAATAAAGTTTATGGCATGATCTAGTTTTAAGTTTTGCTTTATGATCTCTCTATGTAATCGAGTCCGTGAGCTATATAATAAAGATTAGTGTTGAGCTAAGGGCTTGATTTTCTTGCTATGATCTTGGGTGAATAAAAGAAAAGAGAAAAAGAATAAAAAGAAACAAAAGTTCATATTGATCTTATTGATAGTAATGACTTCACATAGAAAGAGTGTGATGATTAAAAGTTGTTGGGAGTTGGCACACATAGCTTTGGTCATCGTTGCAATTAATAAGAAGTAATAAGGAAAGGGAGGTTTCACATATAAATATACTATTATTGACATCTTTTATGATTGGGAGCACTCATCAAAATATGACATGCTAAAGAGTTGATGTTGGACAAGGAAGACAATGTAATGGGTTATGTTTTCTTATATCTGAGATAAAGTATGTTGTCACTGTTGGGGAATGTTGCAGAAAACAAAAAAAATTCCTACGTTTTCACCAAGATCAATCTATGGAGTCAACTAGCAACGAGAGGAGAGTGCATCTACATACCCTTGTAGATCGCGCGCGGAAGCGTTCAAGAGAACGGGGATGAGGGAGTCGTACTCGTCGTGATCCAAATCACCGAAGATCCTAGCGCCGAACGGACGGCACCTCCGCGTTCAACACACGTACGGTCAGCGTGATGTCTCCTCCTTCTTGATCCAGCAAGGGGGAAGGAGAGGTTGATGAAGATCCAGCAGCATGACGGCGTGGTGGTGGATGCAGCAGTCACCGCAGCAGGGCTTCGCCGAGTTTCTGCGAGAGGGAGAGGTGTAGCAGGGGAGAGGGAGGCGCCAAGACTTCAGGGGTGCGGCTGCCCTCCCTCCCCCCCCCCTTATATAGGCCCCCTAGGGGGTGCGCCGGCCCTAGGAGATGGGATCTCCTAGGAGGGCGGCGGCCAAGGGGGTGGAGTGCCCCCCAAGGCAAGTGGAGGCGCCCCCTCCCCTAGGGTTCCCAACCCTAGGCGCATGGGGGGCCCAAGGGGGGGCGCACTAGCCCACTATGGGCTGGTTCCCTCCCCACTTCAGCCCATGGGGCCCTCCGGGATGGGTGGCCCCACCCGGTGGACCCCCGGGACCCTTCCGATGGTCCCGGTACAATACCGTTGACCCCCGAAACTCTCCCGATGGCCGAAACTGCACTTCCTATATATAATTCTTCACCTCCGGACCATTTCGGAACTCCTCGTGACGTCCGGGATCTCATCCGGGACTCCGAACAACTTTCGGGTTACTGCATACTCATATCTCTACAACCCTAGCGTCACCGAACCTTAAGTGTGTAGACCCTACGGGTTCGGGAGACATGTAGACATGACCGAGACGACTCTCCGGTCAATAACCAACAGCGGGATCTGGATACCCATGTTGGCTCCCACATGCTCCTCGATGATCTCATCGGATGAACCACGATGTCGAGGATTCAAGCAACCCCGTATACAATTCCCTTTGTCAATCGGTACGTTACTTGCCCGAGATTCGATCGTCGGTATCCCAATACCTCGTTCAATCTCGTTACCGGCAAGTCACTTTACTCGTACCGTAATGCATGATCCCGTGACTAGACACTTGGTCACTTTGAGCTCATTATGATGATGCATTACCGAGTGGGCCCAGAGATACCTCTCCGTCATATGGAGTGACAAATCCCAGTCTTGATCCGTGTCAACCCAACAGACACTTTCAGAGATACCTGTAGTATACCTTTATAGTCACCCAGTTACGTTGTGACGTTTGGTACACCCAAAGCACTCCTACGGTATCCGGGAGTTACACGATCTCATGGTCTAAGGAAAAGATACTTGACATTGGAAAAACTCTAGCAAACGAACTATACGATCTTGTGCTATGTTTAGGATTGGGTCTTGTCCATCACATCATTCTCCTAATGATGTGATCTCGTTATCAATGACATCCAATGTCCATAGTCCGGAAACCATGACTATCTGTTGATCAAAGAGCTAGTCAACTAGAGGCTTACTAGGGACATGTTGGTGTCTATGCATTCACACATGTATTATGATTTCCGGATAACACAATTATAGCATGAATAAAAGACAATTATCATGAATAAGGAAATATAATAATAATCCTTTTATTATTGCCTCTAGGGCAAATTTCCAACAGTCTCCCACTTGCACTAGAGTCAATAATCTAGTTACATTGTGATGAATCGAACACCCATAGAGTACTGGTGTTGATCATGTTTTGCCCTAGGGAGAGGTTTAGTCAACGGATCTGCGACATTCAGATCCGTATGTACTTTACAAATATCTATGTCTCCATCTTGAACATTTTCACGAATGGAGTTGAAGCGATGCTTGATGTGCCTGGTCTTCTTGTGAAACCTGGGCTCCTTGGCAAGTGCAATAGCTCCAGTGTTGTCACAGAAGAGTTTGATCGGCCCCGACGCATTGGGTATGACTCCTAGGTCGGTGATGAACTCCTTCACCCAAATTGCTTCATGCGCTGCCTCCGAGGCTGCCATGTACTCCACTTCACATGTAGATCCTGCCACGACACTCTGCTTGCAGCTGCACCAGCTTACTGCTCCACCATTCAACATATACACGTATCCGGTTTGTGACTTAGAGTCATCCAGATCTGTGTCGAAGCTAGCGTCGACGTAACCCTTTACGACGAGCTCTTCGTCACCTCCATAAACGAGAAACATGTCCTTAGTCCTTTTCAGGTACTTCAGGATATTCTTGACCGCTGTCCAGTGTTCCTTGCCGTGATTACTTTGGTACCTTCCTACCAAACTTACGGCAAGGTTTACATCAGGCCTGGTACACGGCATGGCATACATAATAGACCCTATGGCTGAGGCATAGGGGATGACACTCATATCTTCTATATCTTCTGCCGTGGTCGGACATTGAGCTGAGCTCAATTTCACACCTTGCAACACAGGCAAGAACCCCTTCTTAGATTGATCCATATTGAACTTCTTCAATATCTTATCAAGGTATGTGCTTTGTGAAAGACCTATGAGGCGTCTTGATCTATCTCTATAGATCTTGATGCCTAATATATAAGCAGCTTCTCCAAGGTCCTTCATTGAAAAACTCTTATTCAAGTAGGCCTTAATGTTGTCCAAAAGTTATATATCATTTCCCATCAAAAGTATGTCATCTACATATAATATGAGAAATGCTACAGAGCTCCCACTCACTTTCTTGTAAACGCAGGCTTCTCCATAAGTCTGCATAAACCCAAACGCTTTGATCATCTCATCAAAGCGAATGTTCCAACTCCGAGATGCTTGCACCAGCCCATAAATCGAGCGTTGGAGCTTGCACACCTTGTCAGCATTCTTAGGATCGACAAAACCTTCCGGCTGCATCATATACAATTCTTCCTTAAGGAAACCATTAAGGAATGCCGTTTTGACATCCATTTGCCATATCTCATAATCATAGAATGCGGCAATTGCTAACATGATTCGGACAGACTTCAGCTTCGCTACGGGTGAGAAAGTCTCATCGTAGTCAACCCCTTGAACTTGTCGATAACCCTTAGTGACAAGCCGAGCTTTATAGATGGTCACATTACCATCCGCGTCTGTCTTCTTCTTAAAGATCCATTTATTTTCTATGGCTCGCCGCTCAACGGGCAAGTCAGTCAAAGTCCATACTTCGTTTTCATACATGGATCCTATCTCGGATTTCATGGCTTCCAGCCATTTGTCGGAATCCGGGCCCGCCATCGCTTCTTCATAGTTCGAAGGTTCACCGTTGTCTACCAACATGATTTCCAAGACAGGGTTGTCGTACCACTCTGGTGCGGAACGTGTCCTTGTGGACCTACGAAGTTCAGTAGAAACTTGATCTGAAGTTTCATGATCATCATCATTAACTTCCTCTCTAGTCAGTGTAGGCACCTCAGGAACATTTTCTTGAGTTGCGCCACTTTCCGGTTCAAGAGGTAATACTTCATCAAGTTCTACTTTCCTCCCACTTACTTCTTTCGAGAGAAACTCTTTCTCTAGAAAGGATCCATTCTTGGCAACAAAGATCTTGCCTTCGGATCTGAGGTAGAAGGTATACCCAATAGTTTCTTTAGGGTATCCTATGAAGACGCATTTTTCCGACTTGGGTTCGAGCTTTTTAGGTTGAAGTTTCTTGACATAAGCATCGCATCCCCAAACTTTTAGAAACGACAGCTTAGGTTTCTTCCCAAACCATAATTCATACGGTGTCGTCTCAATGGATTTGGACGGAGCCCTATTTAAAGTGAATGCGGCAGTCTCTAAAGCATAGCCCCAAAATGATAGCGGTAAATCGGTAAGAGACATCATAGATCGCACCATATCTAATAGAGTGCGATTACGACGTTCGGACACACCATTACGCTGAGGTGTTCCAGGCGGCGTGAGTTGTGAAACTATTCCACATTTTCTTAAGTGTGTACCAAATTCGTGACTCAAGTATTCTCCCCCATGATCTGATCGCAAGAACTTGATTTTCTTGTCACGTTGATTCTCAACCTCACTCTGAAATTCCTTGAACTTTTCAAAGGTCTCAGACTTGTGTTTCATTAAGTAGACATACCCATATCTACTCAAGTCATCAGTGAGGGTGAGAACATAACGATAGCCACCGTGAGCCTCAACACTCATTGGACCGCACACATCAGTATGTATGATTTCCAATAAGTTGGTTGCTCGCTCCATTGTTCCTAAGAATGGAGTCTTGATCATTTTACCCATGAGGCATGGTTCGCGCGTGTCAAATGATTCGTAATCAAGAGACTCTAAAAGTCCATCTGCATGGAGCTTCTTCATGCATTTGACACCTATGTGACCAAGGCGGCAGTGCCACAAGTATGTGGGACTATCATTATCAACCTTACATCTTTTGATATTCACACTATGAATATGTGTAGCATTACGCTCGAGATTCATTAAGAATAATCCATTCACCATCGGAGCATGACCATAAAACATATCTCTCATATAAATAGAACAACCATTATTCTCGGATTTAAATGAGTAGCCATCTCGTATTAAACGAGATCCTGATACAATGTTCATGCTCAAAGCTGGCACTAAATAACAATTATTGAGGTTTAAAACTAATCCCATAGGTAAATGTAGAGGTAGCGTGCCGACAGCGATCACATCGACCTTGGAACCATTCCCGACGCGCATCGTCACCTCGTCCTTCGCCAGTCTCCGGTTATTCCGCAGCTCCTGCTTTGAGTTACAAATGTGAGCAACTGCACCGCTATCAAATACCCAGGAGCTACTACGAGTACTGGTAAGGTACACATCAATTACATGTATATCACATATACCTTTCGTGACGCCGGCCTTCTTGTCCGCTAAGTATTTGGGGCAGTTCCGCTTCTAGTGACCACTTCCCTTGCAATAAAAGCACTCAGTCTCGGGCTTGGGTCCATTCTTTGGCTTCTTCCCGGTAGCTTGCTTACCGGGCGCGGCAACTACCTTGCCGTCCTTCTTGAAGTTCTTCTTACCCTTGCCTTTCTTGAACTTAGTGGTTTTATTCACCATCAACACTTGATGTTCCTTTTTGACTTCTACCTCTGCTGATTTCAGCATTGCAAATACTTCAGGAATGGTCTTTTCCATCCCCTGCATATTGAAGTTCATCACAAAGCTATTGTAGCTCGGTGGTAGCGACTGAAGGATTCTGTCAATGACTGCGTCATCCGGGAGATTAACTCCCAGCTGAGTCAAGCGGTTATGTAACCCAGACATAGTGAGTATGTGCTCACTGACAGAACTGTTTTCCTCCATCTTACAGCTGAAGAACTTGTCGGAGACTTCATATCTCTCGACCCGGGCATGAGCTTGAAAAACCATTTTCAGCTCTTCAAACATCTCATATGCTCCGTGTCTCTCAAAACGCTTTTGGAGCCCCGGTTCTAAGCTGTAAAGCATGCCGCACTGAATGAGGGAGTAATCATCAGTACGTGTCTGCCAAGCGTTCATAACGTCTTGTTCTGCAGGGAGAGCAGGTGCTTCACCTAGCGGTGCTTGTAGGACATAATCTTTCTTGGCAGTTATGAGGATGATCCTCAGGTTCCGGACCCAGTCCGTATAGTTGCTGCCATCGTCTTTCAGCTTGGTTTTCTCTAGGAACGCATTGAAGTTGAGGACAACGTTGGCCATTTGATCTACAAGACATGTTGTAAAGATTTTAGACTAAGTTCATGATAATTAAGTTCATCTAATCAAATTATTCAATGAACTCCCACTCAGATAGACATCCCTCCAGTCATCTAAGTATAACATGATCCGAGTTAACTAGGCCGTGTTCGATCATCATGTGAGACGGACTAGTCAACATCGGTGAACATCTTCATGTTGATCGTATCTTCTATACGACTCATGCTCGACCTTTCGGTCTTCTGTGTTCCGAGGCCATGTCTGTACATGCTAGGCTCGTCAAGTTAACCTAAGTGTTTGCATGTGTAAATCTGTCTTACACCCGTTGTATGTGAACATTGGAATCTATCACACCTGATCATCACGTGGTGCTTCGAAACAACGAACTGTCGCAACAGTGCACAGTTAGGGGGAACACTTTCTTGAAATTATTATGAGGGATCATCTTATTTACTACCGTTGTTCTAAGTAAACAAGATGCAAAAACATGATAAACATCTCATGCAATCAAATAATAGTGACATGATATGGCCAATATCATATAGCTCCTGTGATCTCCATCTTGGGGCTCCATGATCATCTTGTCACCGGCATGACACCATGATCTCCATCATCGTGTCTCCATGAAGTTGCTCGCCAACTATTACTTCTACTACTATGGCTAACACGTTTAGCAATAAAGTAAAGTAATTTACATGGCGTTTCTCAATGACACGCAGGTCATACAAAAAATAAAGACAACTCCTATGGCTCCTGCCGGTTGTCATACTCATCGACATGCAAGTCATGATTCCTATTACAAGAACATGATCTCATACATCACATATATCATTCATCATTCATCACAACTTTGGCCATATCACATCACAAAACACTTGCTGCAAAAACAAGTTAGACGTCCTCTAATTGTTGTTGCAAGTTTTACCTGGCTGCAAGAGGGTTCTAGCAAGAACGTTTTCTTACCTACGTTAAAGCCACAACATGATTTGTCAACTTCTATTTACCCTTCATAAGGACCCTTTTCTTCGAATCCGCTCCAACTAAAGTGGGAGAGACAGACACCCGCCAGCCACCTTATGCAACTAGTGCATGTTAGTCGGTGGAACCGGTCTCACGTAAGCATACGTGTAAGGTTGATCTGGGCTGCTTCATCCCACAATACCGCTAAAGCAAAATAAGACTAGTAGCGGCAAGAAAGTTGACAACATCTACGCCCACAACAAATTGTGTTCTACTCGTGCAAAGAGAACTACGCATAGACCTAGCTCATGATGCCACTGTTGGGGAACGTTGCAGAAAACAAAAAAAATCCTACGTTTTCACCAAGATCAATCTATGGAGTCAACTAGCAACGAGAGGAGAGTGCATCTACATTCCCTTGTAGATCGCGCGCGGAAGCGTTCAAGAGAACGGGGATGAGGGAGTCGTACTCGTCGTGATCCAAATCAACGAAGATCCTAGCGCCGAACGGACGGCACCTCCGCGTTCAACACACGTACGG
Source organism: Triticum urartu (assembly GCF_003073215.2). Lineage (NCBI taxonomy): Eukaryota > Viridiplantae > Streptophyta > Magnoliopsida > Poales > Poaceae > Triticum > Triticum urartu. Next base: position 598,722,507 of record NC_053024.1, on the reverse strand, counting down.
TCAGCATGACGTCTCCTCCTTCTTGATCCAGCAAGGGGGAAGGAGAGGTTGATGAAGATCCAGCAGCACGACGGTGTGCTGGTGGATGCAGCAGTCACCGCAGCAGGGCTTCGCCGAGTTTCTGCGAGAGGGAGAGGTGTAGCAGGGGAGAGGGAGGCGCCAAGACTTCAGGGGTGCGGCTGCCCTCCCTCCCCCCCCCCCTTTATATAGGCCCCCTAGGGGGTGTGCCAGCCCTAGGAGATGGGAGCTAGTAGGGGGCGGCGGCCAAGGGGGTGGAGTGCCCCCCAAGGCAAGTGGAGGCGCCCCCCTCCCCTAGGGTTCCCAACCCTAGGCACATGGGGGGCCCAAGGGGGGGCGCACCAGCCCACTATGGGCTGGTTCCCTCCCCAGTTCAGCCCATGGGGCCCTCCGAGATGGGTGGCCCCACCCGGTGGACCCCCGGGACCCTTCCGGTGGTCCCGGTACAATACCGTTGACCCCCGAAACTCTCCCGATGGCCGAAACTGCACTTCCTATATATAATTCTTCACCTCCGGACCATTCCGGAACTCCTCGTGACGTCCGGGATCTCATCCGGGACTCCGAACAACTTTCGGGTTACTGCATACTCATATCTCTACAACCCTAGCGTCACTGAACCTTAAGTGTGTAGACCCTACGGGTTCGGGAGACATGTAGACATGACCGAGACGACTCTCCGGTCAATAACCAACAGCGGGATCTAGATACCCATGTTGGCTCCCACATGCTCCTCGATTATCTCATCGGATGAACCACGATGTCGAGGATTCAAGCAACCCCGTATACAATTCCCTTTGTCAATCAGTACGTTACTTGCCCGAGATTCGATCGTCGGTATCCCAATACCTCATTCAATCTCGTTACCGGCAAGTCACTTTACTCGTACCGTAATGCATGATCCCGTGACCAGACACTTGGTCACTTTGAGCTCATTATGATGATGCATTACCGAGTGGGCCCAGAGATACCTCTCCGTCATATGGAGTGACAAATCCCAGTCTTGATCCATGTCAACCCAACAGACACTTTTGGAGATACCCGTAGTATACCTTTATAGTCACCCAGTTACGTTGTGACGTTTGGTACACCCAAAGCACTCCTACAGTATCCGGGAGTTACACGATCTCATGGTCTAAGGAAAAGATACTTGACATTGGAAAAACTCTAGCAAACGAACTATACGATCTTGTGCTATGTTTAGGATTGGGTCTTGTCCATCACATCATTCCCTAATGATGTGATCTCGTTATCAATGACATCCAATGTCCATAGTCAGGAAACCATGACTATCTGTTGATCAACGAGCTAGTCAACTAGAGGCTTACTAGGGACATGTTGGTGTCTATGCATTCACACATGTATTACGATTTCCGGATAACACAATTATAGCATGAATAAAAGACAATTATCATGAACAAGGAAATATAATAATAATCCTTTTATTATTGCCTCTAGGGCATATTTCCAACAGTCACAGATCATCCAACATGTTGAGCTTGCCTTTCCCCCTCATGCTAGCCAAATTCTCAGCACCAAGTAGAGATACTACTTGTGCTCCCAAATACCCTTAAACCAGTTTTGCCATGAGAGTCCACCATATCTACCTATGGATTGAGTAAGATCCTTCAAGCAAGTTTTCATCGGTGCAAAGCAATAAAAATTGCTCTCTAAATATGTATGATTGATTGGTGTGGGAGAAATAAGCTTTATACGATCTTGTGATGTGGAAGTAATAAAAGCGACGGACTGCATAATAAAGGTTCATATCACAAGGGGCAATATAAAGTGACGTTATTTCGCATTAAGATTTTGTGCATCCAACCATAAAAGCGCATGGCAACCTCTGCTTCCCTCTGCGAAGGGCCTATCTTTTATTATTATCTTCTACCTTATGCAAGTGTCATGGTGATCTTCACCTTTCCTTTTTACATTTTACCCTTTGGCAAGCCCGGTGTGTTGGAAAGATCCTGATAGATATATCTAATTGGATGTAGGGGAGGATGAGTTATTATTGTTGACATTACCCTTGAGGTAAAAGGTTGTGGGGCGAAACTATAAGCCCCTATTTTTCTCTGTGTCCGATTAAAACTCCGTAACCACAAGTATTGCGCGAGTGTTAGCAATTATGAAGGACTAGATGATAGTTGAGTATGTGGACTTGTTTTTTAGCTCTGACATAGACTCTTTCTGATGTTATGATAAATTGCAATTGTTTCAATGACTAAGGTTATAATTTGTTGGTTCTCAATAAGGTTTCTGATTCATACTTTTGTATTGTGAATAGATCATCACTTGAACATTAGAGATCATATGACAAGAATTATATAATTTGTTGTTCTAAGAATGATCATGATGCCCTCATGTCCGTATTTTATTTTTATCGACACCTTCATCTCTAAACATGTGGACATATTTTTCGATTTCGGCTTTTCGCTTGAGGACAAGCGAGGTCTAAGCTTGGGGGAGTTGATACGTCCATTTTGCATCATGCTTTTCTATCGATATTTATTGCATTATGGGCTGTTATTTCACATTATGTCACAATACTTATGGCTATTCTCTCTTATTTTACAAGGTTTACATAAGGAGGGAGAATGCCGACAGCTGGAATTCTGGGCTGGAAAAGGAGCAAATATTAGAGACCTATTCTGCACAACTCCAAAAGTCCTGAAACTCCATGGAACACCTTATAATAAATAATGAAAAATCCTCACCAAAGAGGAAGACCAGGGGGCCCACACCCTGCTCATGAGGGTGGGGGCGCCCCCCCCCCTAGGGCATGCCCCCTACCTCGTGGGCCCCCTGGTGGCTCTCCGATGACCATCTTCTCCTATATGAAGTCTTTCGTCGAGAAAAAAAGAAGAAGCAACTTTTCAGGACGAAACTCCGCCGCCACGAGGCGGAACCTTGGCGGATCCAATCTAGAGCTCCGACAGAGCTGTTCTGCCGGGGAAATTTCCCTCCCGGAGGGGGAAATCATCGCCATCGTCATCACCAACGCTCCTCTCATCGGGAGAGGGCAATCTCCATCAACATCTTCATCAGCACCATCTCATCTCAAAACCCTAGTTCATCTCTTGTATCCAATTCTTGTCTCCAAGTCCTGGATTGGTGCTAGTAGGTTGCTAGTAGTGTTAATTACTCCTTGTAGTTGATGCTAGTTGGTTTAATTGGTGGAAGATCATATGTTCAGATCCTTTATGCATATTAATACCCCTCTAATTATGAACATGAATATGCTTTGTGAGTATTTACGTTTGTTCCTGAGGACAAGGGAGAAGTCTTGCTATTAGTAGTCATGTGAATTTGGTATTCGTTCGATATTTTGATGAGATGTATGTTGTCTAGCCTCTAGTGGTGTTATGTGAACGTCGACTACATAACACTTCACCATTATTTGGGCCTAGAGGAAGGCATTGGGAAGTAATAAGTAGATGATGGGTTGCTAGAGTGACAGAAGCTTAAACCCTAGTTTATGTGTTGCTTCGTAAGGGGCTGATTTGGATCCATATGTTTCATGCTATGGTTAGGTTTACCTTAATACTTTTGTTGTAGTTGCGGATGCTTGCAATAGAGGTTAATCATAAGTGGGATGCTTGTTCAAGTAAGAACAGCACCCAAGCACTCGTCCACCCACATGTCAAATTATCAAAGTACCGAACGCGAATCATATGAACGTGATGAAAACTAGCTTGACGATATTCCCATGTGTCCTCGGGAGCGCTTTTCCTTATATAAGAGTTTGTCCAGGCTTGTCCTTTGCTACAAAAAGGATTGGACCACCTTGCTGCACTTTATTTACTTTTGTTACTTGTTGCTCGTTAGAAATTATCTCGTCACAAAACTATCTGTTACCACTTATTTTAGTACTTGCAGAGAATACCTTGCTGAAAACCGTTTATCATTTCCTTCTGCTCCTCGTTGGGTTCGACACTCTTACTTATCGAAAGGACTACGATAAATCCCCTATACTTGTGGGTCATCACATATTTATCACAAAAATACCAAAAATATTATCTTATCATATCTATCAGATCTCACTCTCGTAAGTGGCCATGTAGGGATTGACAACTCCTATTCGCGTTGGTTGCGATGATTTATTTGTTTTGTGCAGGTACGAGGGACTCGCGCATAGCCTCCTACTGGATTGATACCTTGGTTCTCAAAAACTGAGGGAAATACTTACGCTACTTTGCTGCATCATCCCTTCCTCTTCGGGGAAAACCAACGCAGTGCTCAAGAGGTAGCAAGAAGGATTTCTGGCACCGTTGTCGGGGAGGTCTATGCAAAAGTCAACATACCAAGTACCCATCACATACCCTTATCTCCCGCAGTACATTATTTGCCATTTGCCTCTCGGTTTCCTCTCCCCCACTTCACCCTTGCCGTTTTATTCGCCCTCTCTCTCTCTATCCTCCATCTCTTTCTCTATTTGCCTCTTTTTGCCTGCTTGCTTTTTGTTTGCTTGTGTGTTAGTTTGCTTTCTTGTCACGATGGCTCTACCTAAATTTGGTGATCTCCACCTTAAAAGGTTAGAAGAGATCGAAAGCAATGTCAGGAGTTTTATGGTTTTGCAATTTGAACATAATAGTTTCTTCAGAAACGAGCTTAAGGAACAGAAAAGTTTTATGAGTTTTATGAATAAAGAGCTTGATGATATGTCTAAAGAATTCGATGGTTTAAGATCCCAGATTGCTCGTCTTGAGAAATTGACTGCTGAAATTTTGGATAAGCAGGCCACCTTAGTTAATAGGATGGCCGCTAAGCCAGATTGCTATGAAAATAATGATGAAGATCTAAAAGTTATTGATGTGTCCCCTATTAAATCTTTGTTTTGCAATATGAATCTTGATAATGATGGGACTGAATATGATCCACCTTTACCTAGAAGATGTTCTAAGAATTCGGAATTTTTTGATCTTGATGCTAAAATTGATAAAAGTGGGATTGAAGAAATTAAAACCCTCGATGTTGCTAAACCCACTATTATGGATTTCAAGGAATTTAACTATGAAAATTGCTCTTTAATTGATTGTATTTCCTTGTTGCAATCCATGCTAAATTCTCCTCATGCTTATAGTCAAAATAAAGCGTTTACTAAACATATCGTTGATGCATTGATGCAATCTTATGAAGAAAAACTTGAATTGGAAGTTTCTATCCCTAGAAAACTCTATGATGAGTGGGAACCAACTATTGAAATTAAAATTAAAGATCATGAATGATATGCTTTATGTGATTTGGGTGCTAGTGTTTCCACGATTCCAAAGACTTTGTGTGATTTGTTAGGTTTCCGTGATTTTGATGATTGCTCTTTAAACTTGTACCTCGCGGATTCCACTATTAAGAAACCTATGGGAAGAATTAATGATATTCTTATTGTTGCAAATAGGAATTATGTGCCCGTAGATTTTATTGTTCTTGACATAGATTGCAATCCTTCATGTCCTATTATTCTTGGTAGACCTTTCCTTAAAACGATTGGTGCAATTATTGATATGAAGGAAGGAAATATTAGATTCCAATTTCCATTAAGGAAAGGCATGGAACACTTTCCTAGAAAGAAAATTAAATTACCTTATGAATCTATTATGAGAGCCACTTATGGATTGCCTACCAAAGATGGCAATACCTAGACCTATCCTTGCTTGTTATGCCTGGCTAGGGGCGTTAAACGATAGCGCTTGTTGGGAGGCAACCCAATTTTATTTTTATTCCTTGATTTTTTTTCTCCTGTTTAGTAATAAATAATTTATCTAGCCTCTGTTTTGGTTGTGTTTTTTGTGTTTTTTGTGTTTAATTAGTGTTTGTGCCAAGTAGAACCGTTGGGAAGACTTGGGGAAAGTCTTGTTACACTTGCTATAAAAAACAGAAACTTTAGTGATCACGAGAACTACTGCCATTTTTATTTGTAAAGTGATATTTAGTTAATTATTTTTGCAGATTATTAATAGATAAATTCCTCACGTCCAGCAATTTATTTTAGAATTTTTGGGGTTCCAGATCTTGCGCTAGCTACAGATTACTACAGACTGTTCTGTTTTTGACAGATTCTGTTTTTCGTGTGTTGCTTGCTTATTTTGCTGAATCTATGGCTAGTAAAATAGTTTATAAACCATGGAGAAGTTGGAATAAAGTAGGTATAACACCAATATAAATAAATAATCAGTTCATTACAGTACCTTGAAGTGGTCTTTTGTTTTCTTTCGCTAACGGAGCTCACGAGATTTTCTACTTTGAGTTTTGTGTTGTGAAGTTCTCAAGTTTTGGGTAAAGATTTGATGGATTATGGAACAAGGAGTGGCAAGAGCCTAAGCTTGGGGATGCCCATGGCACCCCCAAGATAATCTAAGGACACCTAAAAGCCAAAGCTTGGGGATGCCCCGGAAGGCATCCCCTCTTTCGTCTACTTCTATCGGTAACTTTACTTGGAACTATATTTTTATTCGCCACATGATATGTGTTTTGCTTGGAGCGTCTTGTATGATTTGAGTCTTTACTTTTTAGTTTACCACAATCATCCTTGTTGTACACACCTTTTGGGAGAGCCATACATGATTTGAAATTTGTTAGAATATTCTATGTGCTTCGCTTATATCTTTTGAGTTATATAGTTTTGCTCTAGTACTTCACTTATATCTTTTAGAGCGCGGTGGTGGATTTGTTTTATAGAAACTATTGATCTCTCATGCTTCACTTAGATTATTTTGAGAGTATTAAATAGCATGGTAATTTGCTTAAAATCCTAATATGCTAGGTATTCAAGATTAGTAAAATTTTCTTATGAGTGTTTTGAATACTAAGAGAAGTTTGATGCTTGATGATTGTTTTGAGATATGGAGGTAATAATATCAAAGTCGTGCTAGTTGAGTAGTTGTGAAATTAAGAAATGCTTGTGTTGAAGTTTGCAAGTCCCGTAGCATGCACGTATGGTAAACATTATGTAACAAATTTGAAACATGAGGTGTTGTTTGATTGTCCTCCTTATGAGTGGCGGTCGGGGACGAGCGATGGTCTTTTCCTACCAATCTATCCCCCTAGGAGCATGCGCATAGTGCCGAGGTTTTTGATGACTTGTAGATTTTTGCAATAAGTATGTGAGTTCTTTATGACTAATGTTGAGTCCATGGATTATACGCACTCTCACCCTTCCATCCTTGGTAGCCTCTTCGGTACCGTGCATTGCCCTTTCTCACATTGAGAGTTGGCGCAAACTTCGTCAGTGCATCCAAACCCCATGATATGATACGCTCTTTCACACATAAACCTCCTTATATCTTCCTCAAAACAGCCACCATACCTACCTATTATGGCATTTCCATAGCCATTCCGAGATATATTGCCATGCAACTTTCCACCATTTCGTTTATCATGACACATTCATTATTGTCATATTGCTTAGCATGATCATGTAGTTGACATAGTATTTGTGGCAAAGCCACCGTTCATAATTCTTTCATACATGTCGCTCTTGGTCCATTGCATATCCCGGTACACCGCCAGAGGCATTCATATAGTCATCTTTTATTCTAGTATCAGTTGTAATCATTGAGTTGTAAATAAATAGAAGTGTGATG